>NW_020539726.1:45850351-45883959 GCF_003426905.1 Ctenocephalides felis
ACTCCTAACACTTATTTTTTATTTTCTAGACCAATTTCCTTCACATTATTTTTATACAATGTGGAATTGAAACGCACATACAATCCTAAATTTTCACATTATCACAAGCCTCTATTTTTATAATTGTCATTTCAGTAAATCAATCATTTCATTTGCAGGGTCAGCTAGTATCATATATATAAAAAGAGGTTGTCCACTTCTAATACATTTTTTAAATTTTTTGGATTAACTTTCTTAACTGTATTTTTGTACAATATTGGAATTGAAAAATACATACAACCCTAAATTTTCACTCTCTTACCACAAACCCTATTTTTATAATTGTCATTTAAGTAATTATATTTGCCGGGTCAGCTAGTATATATAACAAGGGTTTGTCTGCGCACTTCTATCACTTTTTTGAAATTTTTGGAATTGGAAAACACCTACAACTCTAAATTTACACCCTTCTAGCATAAAACCCTATTTTGTAAACGCCATACCAGTAATTCAATAATTTTCTATACATTTGCCGGGTCAGCTAGTATATTTATATTATTTTTAAATAATACAAAATATTTTACATATAACAGTTTTGTTTATTTTGAAAATAAAATACATAATTTCTTTATATATTTCATATTAGCGATGTCTAGAATTTAATTCTTTTTCATTTGTTTATAATTATTTATTTATTTATACAAACTAATTCTCATTTATAAAATTTTACTATAAAAGAAAATGTCCAAATTTTACAATTTAATAGAAAAAATATACTTAACTCATATAATTTGTATATTATATACAATTGTTAAAAATTATATACATATATAAATAAATATTATATACATATATAATTTTTTCCTACTAAGGCAGTGAATGTTTTTTTGCAATTGAATTTAATTTTTGTACAATTTTTTTATAAAAAATCTTAAAAATTATTATTGTGATTTTTTTACAATGTGATACATAAAAAAATAGAATCGAGTTGTGATATAGTTTTTAATTTTGTTAAAATTTAGATTTCTGAAGCTCGTTTTGTGGTTTTATATAAAGTTTTACATCACATTATTTTTGGGTTTGGGTTTCTTCTATATATTTATGTATATATTAATTTTATTTTTTTGGCTCCAACTTTTTGTGCTTCTTTGTGTTTGTGTTTCTTAATCTGAAAAAAAAACAAACATAATATTAATATTTTTTTCATACTTTTATTTATTTATTCCCAGGGGCGTAGCGTGCCTTGGCGGGGCCCCGTATCAAAGTTTGTTTGGGGGCCCCTCAAGAAGAAACTTTTTTTACAAAATATAAAAATACATAAAATTAAATAAATATTTATTTATCATTCTAATTGTTTATCTATCTAATTTTCTCTAATTTTCTGATTTTTCACAAATGATTCCAGATATATATTCACTCTTCTTGCCTTTTTTTGAAAATCTGAATTATTTAGTGAAGATTTATAAAGTTTCTGCCCCTAGAAACATACAGGTCTGGTAGACATTTCCGTCCTAAAGTTTTCAAGTAATTTTTAATTGATTTTGATTTTAATTTTTTTTAGCAGTTGCGATTGTAACTGGACGGGCCAAGAATAAAATGCATACTGTTATTTCGTTGAGAAAACTGGATGCAAGCCCATTGCATCCATCATTGTACCTTAATGAAATAAATTTCTTAGATTTCTGTATTCAAACCTATTTCTAAGGCTATTTTTTGGTCATGATCATAAGAGATATTTTTACATTATTTTTTTATAGTAATTCAGTCGACAGTTTTTCGGAAACGTTTATGAATTCTCGATTTAAAAAAAAAACAAATGTTACTATTTACGCCGCAAAGGTTTTGAAATCTTTGTTTGGTTTGTGCAATTAATATATCCAAACAGCAATAGTATACATTAAAAAAAGATTTCAGGTCTAAAATTCATTCATCTTGGGAGGAATAACTCATCCTAATAACATTTGATAACTCATCATAATAACGCTTCATTATCTTTTTGTCTCTTGTTCTTTAAAATAGTTATTGCAAACCATCTTTTTGCAAATTATTTGGACTTCTTTAGCAAACTAATTCAATTATTTTTCATATCTTAATTCGCACAGTCTATTCAAAAAATTACTTAATAAAATACTATTTTTTGTAAGTCATTACTGGCATGTTGTAAAGTTTCAGAAATGAAATTAATAATTAGAAACTGCAAAGTAAAAAATCTGAAAATGATTTAATTGATTATATTTATCAAAATCTAACCATTAAGCTTACGCGTCGTGCAAAAAAATTAAGTATTAACAAAAACAAATATAAAAATGTTATAAATATAACTATAAAAATTCCAAACTCCAATTTTCGATGAAGAATGCATAAATTGGATTAGTTTTATAGATTTGAGGACAAGAATATTAACTTATCGGATGTTCAAAAGTTTACTAATTGAAGCTTTACTCATTGAATTGATTGCTAGAGATTGCAGAAATATTGTAGTAGAAATAAATTCTTTTAAAGCGTTAGCTTACAAGTTAAGTTCAATTTCACTCGATAACAAAAGGAAATGCAAACTACGTTAAAATTATTCAATTTGCTGGAAAATTTTTTGTTGCCTCCGGCTTGCGCTCGTAGGGGGGGCCCCCCTGGCTCGGGGGCCGCGTATTTTTGATACGGCTAATACGGCGGTAGTTACGCCCCTGTTTATTCCTCACTTACCATATATTACTCGATACCTCTATATCCTCCCCTACTAGTGCCTAATACAGACTTGGCACCTGGACACCCTCGTCCTCAGTGTTCCTGCTTTTAGCGTTTCTTTCTGTGGTGCCCTGAATTGGGCAGCCTCTTCGATGGTTGCCATCCAGAAACTGAGGGCATTTGCGTAGAAGTGACAAGAACCACGAGCACCAGCACACTCGACGAATGGTGTCGCTCTGAAGTCTTGCAAACAAGAACCTGGCGAGGACAAGGCTTGTCCACCACCGCCGGCTCCAGCACCGGTGTGCTAAAAAAAACAGGATATAAATACCCAGTTTCCAGAAGCTTATGAGTCAGTATTATTACTTACCATGACGAAACTGAAACCGATCCACAATCCCCTCCATCCTCTTGGACAGTCAGGAACTGCTTCTGATTGACTGTGTACAGCTACTACATCAGCTGGTGCTTCGCAAACTGTACATCTGTTAAATTCGAGAAGAAGTAAATATCTTGTAAATACGCAAAGGGTATGGGCGTGTTTCCATACAGAATTGGCCCTACCATGGTATTTAAATAATTTTATAGATAGACAGATGCCATTTTATATATAGTTTTGAGAAAATTCGAAATACCAAATTTCATATCCGTAGCTCATTATTTGGTCGAGATATCAGTGAAAACATGTGAAAGTGGCCTCTTTTTTCAAACTCACTCTTTTTCGGAAATATGAGAGATATCGAAAAACTGTTAACGTCATTCTAATTGTACTGATCTTGTCTATGTTGTTCATAACAAATAATGTGAAAAAATTATTTGTTAGTGCGTGAAAAGGTGAAAATGATTTTTCATTTTCCATTTTCTACCAGTGCGGCTATTTTGACTACTTTTATATTAGCATCATTCGAAAACCTATACAATTTTCTTCTATTTTTCAAAAATTCATTTATATTTAAGTGGAACTTTGGGAGAAAAGTTGGAAAAACTTAAGCTAGTACGCGCGCTGCCGGTACAAGAACACCCATATTAAGTCGCTTTGCAAGAGCGACGAGCAAGCATAAGGCTCGTCGTTTTCGAGCGCCTCGACAAATTATGTATATAAGCATGGAAATATTTATTAAAAACCAAAATTTATTTATATCTTGTATATAAGTATATTCATTAGTCATAAAAAATCCAACGCACCGAATAAAACAATAATTATTGTTATTGATTATTTTCATTCGCCGTGTAAGTTCTGACTAATATATTTCAATATATGAAAAACTTAAGATTTCATTATTTTTCATATATTAAAAGTATATTGAAAAATATATCTCTGTGAACAATTTGTTTACATATAGAATTTCACAGATTATAATTATTGTGGTTTTCCATGGAGAATAGGTAAAATAGCAATTATTATTTTTTGAATCGATATTAGTTTTGCAAAAAATATATTTTCTTTTCTGTGCACTATTTATAACTTGACTGAAATTGCAATAATTTTACATTTTAGTGACAATTTTATCATGATGTCGAAAAATTGCAAGTATTACAATAAATATTTACATAGAAAGGGAATTAAATTGAGTAAACTGTGGATGATGCAGAATTGTATAGTAGTTACATAGAAAAAATAATTATAATTGTTTTTACTATCGCTGAAAAAGTAATAGTTGTCATTTGGATAGCCATTGTAATTATTGCAATTTGGATAGCTATTGTAAAATGGCAAATTATTTAAATACCAGGGTGGGGCCAATTCTGTATGGAAACACGCCCAGGCCCTTTGTATCTGTGCCTTACCTGCTGACGTATTCTCTGACGGCTGCACCTTCAACTGGCATCATTGGAACTGGTGCATTTGTTGCCAACCAGTAAGAACGATCATTTCTTGCAGCATATGCACAAGCGTTGCCAGAGTCGCAGTACAAGAATGGCATAGCACTGAATCTTCGGACACATGAACCTAAAAAAGGTGTCTCAGTAGAATAAATTAAGGTCTGCATATTTTTAAGGATTTGTTAAGTTCGCTAATAATTTACCTGCTTGTCCTAAATCTTGGTTGTGAGCGTGTTCGTTTCCGTCAATGTACAACAATGAGTAACCATCCCATAATTTGATATGTCCTGGTTCGCACGTCTGCACAAAAAATATTATTTAAAATGTCTTTCGAATGCAGAATGAATAGTTCATGAGTCTATTATCCTTACCGGTACTTCTGAGCTTTGTGAATGTTTGACCAGCAAAACTCCGTTAAAGTCAAGTTCCGCCCTTGCCTCGCACGGCCTTCCGGCGTCACCCTTAGCACCAGCAGCTCCAGGCAAACCAGCCAGACCAACAAGACCACGAGCTCCTTGAGGTCCAGGTGCTCCTGGTGGTCCAATTGGTCCAGGAGGTCCTTGAAGTCCACTAGGTCCTTGAGGACCACGAGCACCAATAAGACCGGCAGCTCCAACTCGACCTTCAGCACCTTTTTCTCCTGGCAAACCTGGAAGACCTGGTGCACCGCGGTCTCCTTTAGGTCCTGGTGGAGGTGTTGGGCCCATTTCACCTAAGGAAAAAAAAACTCGTTATTTGTGCTGCGTGTTAAAATTTAAAATTTATATTTATTACCTTTGTCTCCCTTTTCGCCATCACGTCCAGCAAGACCAACACGTCCAGCAAGTCCCACCAAACCTCTTTCTCCTTGAGCACCAGCAGCTCCAGGTGCTCCTGGGCGTCCGTCCAATCCACGATCTCCCTTTTGACCAGGTAATCCTAAAATGTAAATTTAAAAGCTTTGTAATAATCATTAGCAAAAAGTTGTTATAAATTATTGTATTATTAAGAAAGCCCAATGGCGTTAAATGAAAAAGATGTATACACTAACCTGGTAATCCAGGCACTCCAGCTTCACCCCTGTCTCCTTTTTCTCCAGGTGCTCCATAAAGTCCAGGTGGTCCCTGGTCTCCCTTTTCACCAGCAATACCTGGGGCTCCGTCGAAACCGCGTTCTCCTGGTTTTCCATCCAAACCGGGCAAACCTTCAAATAAAAGATAAATATATGAAAATATTTGAAACCAATTATCAAATTAAACCAAAAAATTATTTGTGGTGCATGTGTCCTTTACCTGGTAAACCTGGTGTACCTCGGTCTCCCTTTTCTCCTTGAGCGCCAACCTATTTAGAAAAAACGTACGATTATCAAACTTCTTATTCGTTCTATCATATAGATTGATTTTAATCTTAAATATTTTTTTACCAATCCGGGTGGTCCAGCCTTTCCTGGCCTGCCAGGCAATCCGTCGTAACCTCTTTCTCCCTTTTGTCCTGGAACTCCAGGTAATCCATCGCGTCCAGGTTTGCCGCTAAGTCCGGGGAGACCCTTTTCGCCCTTAACTGTTAAACCAGCTACTCCAGGAAGACCAGGTAATCCAGAATCACCCTTTTGTCCTTGAGCACCAGGAAGACCAGCAAGACCGGCCACACCTTGGAAACCTCGATCACCCTTTTCTCCTTGCAATCCTGCAAGGCCTTGATAACCTCTTTCTCCTTTTTGTCCAGGAGCTCCTTGTAATCCAGGTAGACCAGGTTCTCCTTTTTCGCCCTTGACATCGACAACAGGTCCTGGGGGTCCACGTTCTCCGAAGGGTCCGTCCTTTCCAGGAGCTCCAATGGGTCCAGTAGGTCCTGGCAAACCGCGTTCTCCCTAGGAAAGAAGTAATAATATATTTTGTATCAAAATGAACAAAAATTACTTTAAATTTAACTTACTTTAAGACCGTCCAATCCAGTAAAACCGGGTGTACCCTTATCTCCCTTTTCTCCTTGAGGTCCCATAGGTCCAGGAAGGCCGTCGTCTCCTTTGAGTCCTGCCAAACCGTCAAGTCCTGGCCTTCCAGGTTCACCAGGTGCTCCGGCAAAACCAGGCTCACCTAATGAAGAAAAATAAATCAACTTTCGAATATATCAATAATATAAAGAAGAGTTTATTAGCGCATTATATTACCTTTAAGTCCGGGATATCCAACTGGTCCTTGTTCTCCCTTAACTCCTGGAATTCCTGGCAATCCATCCATTCCTGGTCTGCCTGGATCTCCTTTAGCTCCAGGTGCTCCTGGCCTTCCAACTCCAGGTAGACCAGCATCACCCTTAGCTCCGGGTCTTCCATCCAAACCACGTCTGCCTTCAATTCCTGTCATAAAGAAAACATGTGTGTAAAATATATCTTTAAACCCTCGATAAATTTTTCATTTACCTCTGAGTCCTGGTACTCCTGGTTCTCCTTTAGCTCCCTTTTCAGATACAAGTCCTGGTTCTCCCTTAGCTCCGGGCAATCCATCGAAACCGCGGTCTCCCTTAGCTCCTGGGGCACCTGGTCTACCCGGAGGTCCTGCCAAACCGATTGGACCGACATCTCCTTTGGGACCGGTAGGACCTTGCAGACCCTTTTGACCATCTAAACCTGCAAGACCGGGGAAACCGGCGATACCCATATCTCCTTTGTCACCTGGATAAAGAAATTATATTTTTATTAAATAAAAGTGGCTGATGTCAAAATAATTTTAAAATTTATGAATTGTTTATCATACCTTTAGCTCCCTTTTCGCCATCTCTGCCGCTAAGACCAACATCACCAGGCAAACCACGAAGTCCAGCAAAACCACGAAGACCCTCTGGACCTTCTGATCCCTTGTCACCTTTCTCTCCTGGATAGCCGATAGATCCTGGCAAACCTGGTGCACCTGGTCTACCTGGTTCTCCCTTGAGACCAGCAATTCCTGGCCTACCTGGGGCTCCACTTATACCTGGAGGTCCAACTGGACCTGGCTCTCCCTTAGCTCCCATAGCACCTGGCAAACCTAAAAGGGATATATAACAGTTAATATCGTATATTTAAATTTTATCACAAAGATGTTTATCAATCGTATGTCTGTAATACGTTACCTGTAAGTCCAGCAACTCCAACTTCTCCCTTCTCTCCAGTCAACCCTGGTGGTCCGGGTTGTCCATCTCTACCTGGTGCTCCAGGCACACCTCGAAGACCTTTTTCTCCTCTAAGACCAGGTGGACCTTGTGGTCCTGGTGGTCCTACTCCTGGAATACCTGCTTCTCCTTTTTGACCTTTGGGTGCTGACTCTCCTGGCAAACCGCGTAAACCTGGGGCACCAGCGTCACCGGGGAAACCCATACTACCGGTGTCACCTAATAATCGATAATTTAATATATTTTTTCTTGTGTATGTAATCATATTATTGGTTCAAAATTATACCTTTGTCTCCTCTTGGTCCTGTTAAACCTCTAGGTCCTACTGGTCCTGGAGGTCCGGGTGGTCCTTGGGGTCCATTCAAGCCTGGGAAGCCGCGATCTCCTTTTTCTCCTGGGCGACCTTCATAACCTGGCGGACCAGGTTCACCCTTAGGGCCAGTGGGTCCTTGATTTCCTAAGTAAGAAATATAACATTTAGCAAGTTCGAATTTGAGAAATAGTTTTTAGGTTCAGCTTTTTTAGTTATAATACCTTTGAATCCAGCTGTCAAGTTTTGTGGTGGACATACACCAGGGAAACCTTTAGGTCCGTCATTTCCAGGCTCTCCTTTTCGACCCTTTTCTCCTGGATAACCAGCACGCCCAGGTTCTCCTTTAACGCTTCGTCCTGCCTCTCCTTTAGCTCCTGGGATACCTGGAACACCAGGCAATCCGTCACTTCCTGGGTAACTGTAACAAACACCGATTAAAATAATGCAACAGATTATTGAGGTATAAAATTAGTTTTCTTTAACATACCCGTCACGTCCGCGTTCTCCCTTTTGTCCTACGGGTCCTTGTAAACCTGGAAGTCCAGCTAAACCTGCTGGACCTGGATCACCTTTAGGTCCTCGTGCTCCCTTTTCACCAGTGAAACCTCGTTCTCCTTTCGGGTAAACAATCAATGAATCTGGAACAAGAGCTGCTTCTCCAGCTTGACCTTGAGGACCAGGTAATCCAGGCATACCATCAATACCCTCAATGGATAAAAAAAAACATTTTATTTTTTCATTGTATTGTATTCAGACTACGTTGAAGGTTTTACTCACAGGTGTACCGCGTTCTCCAATTCTTCCTGGTAAACCATCAGCGCCTCTTTCTCCGGGATAACCTCTCTCACCTGGTGGACCAGGTTCACCAGCGCGTCCAGGCAAACCATCCAAACCTCTGTCACCTTGAATATATAGAATTTAATTAATCATCAGTCAGGTGTGAATAATAAAATGTAAATACCTTTATCTCCTTGGAAGCCGGGTCTACAATCTTGGCAAGAGCCACCTCTGTCTCCTTTGGCACCATCAAGACCAGCCAAACCAGGGAATCCGGGCAAACCTTTGTCTCCTAAAATAGAAATGACACTTTATAATAACTTGTTGTGAAGATAACTGGGAAATTTTCAATTTTAGACACTTGCCTTTGTCTCCTTGAGGTCCTACTGGACCTGGAGGTCCAGCTAAGCCTTCTAATGAATCACCAGGTTGACCTCTAACACCAGGATAACCTCTTTCTCCTTTGTCACCCTTGGCTCCATCTCTTCCGGGCATACCGTCCATACCTTTGGGTCCCTGTAGATAAATTTAAATCAAAACTAGTGGGATGTATGGCATCGTGCCTTAAGGCAAATTGCTGGAACTTCCCGTACCATAACGAAATGTTCGAGGAATACTGAATGCTTTCAAATAGATTATTATAAATATTGTAACATTGTCTAATATTTATAATAATTATATAAACTGAATTGCAGAGTTGAAATTATTTGTTTAAAGTATATTAGAACTTTAGTCAGAATAAAAATAAAATCTGAATTATTTTCGATATACAAAAAAAACTAAAAAAAAAATGTACACAATTTTTTTTCCAAAATCAATTATTTCGTTAAGACAACCAGAAAGTTCTTTGAATCATATCGGACGCTTAGTTCTCTCAAAAACTGCCATTTTTTACATATTTAGCTCCGTATCTTCGAAATGGCTGGGCCTGCCTTTGCCAAAAACTAATAAAATAATAAATAAACTAACTAAATAAAACTGACACTTCTCCCAATCATTACTAATTGAATGTTTTTTTAGATCATTCAAATCGGATACTCCGTTCTCTCAACAAGTCGATTTCTATTTTCTGCACTCTTTGCTCCGTATCTCCGAAACGGCTAGACCTGCCTTCGACAAAAACTAATTAGCTCTTTTCTCTTTTAATAGGCTTGACAAGAGCCTGAAATAATATCTATTATTATTGATTACGGCTTGCTTATGAATAAATAAATAAATAAATAAATAAATAAATAAATAGGAATCAAATGTTTTTTGAACCATTCAAATTGGTTGATCCGTGCGCCCGAAAACGTGACTGGAAATTTGTATAACCTTCAAAGCGTCGAGAAATGTAAAAATTTTGAATTTCGATTTTCGGCCCATTACAATAACTTTCCCTACGGGAAGTTAATAATACAACTACATAATATATTTTTTGTCAATGCTTGCAACTCGATGCTTACAACAATCGATAATCCTTTCTCTCCAGCTTCGCCCTTGGGTCCAGCAGGGCCTTGAGGTCCAGTATAACCTCTTGGACCGGTTTCTCCTGGGAATCCAGCTAAACCAGGTTCACCTCTTTCACCTTTCTCGCCAGGTTCTCCTTCGGCTCCTGGTCTTCCGGGTTCTCCGGGACCACCAGTGCGACCAATCGGACCTCTAGGTCCAACCTCACCAGGGAAACCGTCAAGACCTTAGAATAAAATTAACATAATCATACAAAAAGTTTTAAAAAGTAAATGATGTTTAGATTATTGTTTTACCTTTCGGACCGGCAGGTCCAGGGAAACCTCTAGGTCCAGCAGGACCTTGAGGACCAGGTGCTCCTTGTCCACCACCTGGAGGACCTTGTGGACCTCTCAAACCAGGTGCTCCAACAGGACCGTCACGACCAGGTTCTCCTTTAGGACCAGCTCGTCCAGGCAAACCGTCCAAACCATCAGCTCCTCTATCTCCTTTGAGACCTACTGGACCAGGTAGACCAGCGGGACCATCTCTTCCCTAATAAATGATATATTTTTATATAATGAACTTTGTAGAGTTATACATATGTTTTGAAATATAAACTTACTCTAGGACCTGCAGGTCCGGGTAGACCCTTTTCACCAGCGGCTCCGTGTCTTCCAGGTGCTCCAACATCTCCCATTTCTCCTCGATCTCCTTTAGCACCATCTACACCATCGCGACCGGGTTCACCTTTTTGGCCAACTCGGGCTACAAAGTAAAAGTAAATTTTTTAACATGTATAAACTAAAAGTAGTAAAATTTGAAAACATTTTATAGAATATTTAACTTCCCGAAGGAGAAGTTTATGTTTTCATCAAAAAATCCGAATTGCTAATTTTATGTTTTCTCGACGTTTCAAGCCATTCTGAATCGAATGAGACCAAATTTGGAAAAAGTTTGTGTGTGTGTGTGTGTGTGTGTGTGTGTGTGAACAGATTTTTTGCCGTAAATCGACGTTTTCTCAAAAACAGCTGGACCGATTTCAAAAATTTAAAAGCCATTCGATGTATCTCGATGAGGACTTGCGTTTCTAAGTTTTGTGCGACGATCGGCGGAGCTGTTTCTTTGTAAATCGCAGAAAAGTGAAAAATTTTTCGTCCACGTTTTAGCCCGCAATTCTGAATCGATTTTGAAAATTCAAAAGCTGTTCGAAACATATTGGTTGGGAATCCACCTGATTAGTTTTTGGTAAAGATCGGCCGGGCCGTTTTCTTGTAATAAGGTGTTAAAAAAATTTTTTTAGACGATTTACATGCATTTTTTTGACGGTAGATACCATAGTCTTATAGTTCATAATATTATATTACGGTCCTACGACAAATCGTTTAATTTTTAAAAATCGTCGAAGTTTGCAAAAATTAGTGTCGTTTTTTTTTTGCATTTGTCAAAATTATAATATTCATCGACGTTTGCTCGAAAACGCCTGAACCGATTTCAAAAATTTAAAAGTCAATCGATGTATTTTGATGTGGATTATTTTCTCTCAGTTTTGTACAGCGATCGGCCGAGACATTTCTTGGTAATTTAGAAAAAAGTGTTAAACTTTTTGTCCTCATTTAAGCTCATACTACCGAATCGAGTTTCAAAAATGAAAAACTGTTCGAAAGATATCATTTGGGAATGATAATGATTAGTTTCAGTTGAAAATCTATCGAGCCCTTTTTTTGTAATTAACTGTTGAAAAAAAAATTTAAGTCTATTTTTATGGAACATTTTTTTGGCGATACATATCCTGGTTTTATGGAACTTACTGAAATATTACGGCCTTACGACAAGTAGTTTAATTTTAAAAATTCATTGAAGTTTGAGAAAATGAAAAGTTTTTTTTGATGTTTGTTAAAATTAAAATTAGACGATTTTCTTGGTATAACGATAGAGTACTTGGTTTTAATGAACATAGTAAACCATTAAAGTCCTATAAAAACTGGTGGTTTTTGAAAATTTGCTATTATAAAATATTCCGGGTCAAAGTGTTCGTTCGTTTTTAATCATATGTAATAAATCCACTCGGAATACTTCTAATCACTCATAAATTAATTTAGTTTTTATTGATTAAGTCGATTATTTACACATATCGGGAAGTTCATGTAACTTGCCTCAAGGCAAAATGCCAATACCAACTAGTTATAATTCAACTTACGAATGTTGATAGTTTCATTATTGTATTTCCAGCACTCTGTTATTCCCTCTCCTGGGTCACCTTTTTCTCCTTTCTCACCATCGGCACCGATAAAGTTGATACCCATTTCTCCTTTTTGTCCTTTCAAACCTTCAGGTCCGGGACGACCCTAAAATAACAACAACAAATAAATTTAATAACACTTTATTTACTTTAGTCCAAATATTATTCAGTCTAATCTTACTTGTGGTCCTAGATCTCCTTTTGGTCCCATTGGGCCATCTCTTCCGGGGGGTCCTTGAGGTCCTGGAGGTCCGGTAACACCATCGATACCAGGTTCACCTGTAAAAAATAAAATATTGTAAATGAAAGAATACAGATACTAATTAGGGTTTATACAAAAACCGACATTTCAGAAAACCGGTTTTCGAATTTTAATTTTACTAAAAAAAAACGGTTTTAACTCGAATATTCTGTAATTTATCCGCAAATATGGTATGATTTAGAACAGTATTTGACTGAATTTATTTATTGATCAATTTTATAGATAGTAAACAAAATTATTTTAATTTTAATTAGTAGAACTAAAAATAATAGTTTATCTTGATTAAATAATTTTGAAAATAATTATTCGTTATTCATGCATCATTTTCACATATAAGAATGAAAATATTTTTATGATAGTGAAAAAAAATAGATGTTGATATATACTTGTTAATATCAATTTTAATTTTAAAAATAATTAAACTAAACTCGGGTATTGTCTGTTCCGAGCAATTTTAATTAATTAATTTTAAACATTCTAATTGTTTTTTGTTTAATAAAATATGATTTATAAAAACTGAGAACGTCTATCGAATTTCTACATAGACGTGTCTCCTTTGTTTACTCACTAAATTTTCTGAAATAGAAAATACTCTCATACTTGCGACCAAATTATGCTCAATTGTTTTCAAAGCCTGATATAATAATTCTAATTGTAAGTTTTTTGTTCTTTAATTTGTGGCTTCTAGGGTTTAAAACTCTTTTTTTTTTAAGTTTGAGTAGAGGAAGTTACTTCTTCAAGAAGAAGTCACACTGATTTAAATTAATATATACACTGGTATAAAAATCTAAATTAATATATACAAAACCTTTCTGGAAACCATTGCAGACTGATAAGATATGAAATGCTATTGAACCGATATGATTTCGAGAATCAAAACGCTTTTCCATTTATTCAGTGTTGACTATTTTCACTAAAAAACCGGTTTTCGAACTCCATAATTTTCGCCAAAAAAACGGTTTTTGAAAACAGACAAACCCTAATACTAATGTGGTAATAGTTAATGGGCGTTACCTTTGACACCAGTTGGCAATTGTCCAACGTAAGCCGGTTCTCCTTTGTCACCTTTGAAACCCATTGGTCCAGGAATACCTCTTGGACCAGGTGATCCACCCAAACCAGGTTGACCAGGTGATCCCTGAAAAAAAACATTGATCATTATTATAGTCTACCATATCTTGTCACAAGCCCGCTGACATATTTTTGATTCTACTTACATCAGTTCCATTGCAACCGTCAACTCCACTAATACCAGGTGCACCAGGTGGTCCTTGAACGCCAGGAACGCCATTGATACCAGGAAAACCAGGCAAACCTATAATAGAAAGCAAACATTGTTAAATGATCAATAGAGTTTTGAAAGGTATAATTATATTTTTTATCTTTTACCTTGTTTTCCTGGGTCACCCTTAAGGCCTCTCAATCCTGGTGGTCCTGGATCGCCTTTGTCGCCTTTGGGACCAACGAGACCTTCCATACCTGGAAAACCACGTTGACCTTTTGGTCCTTGTAGACCAGCTACACCAGGGAAACCCTGAAAATGGTAATTAAATATTAAGGATAGATTTTATCTGGACAATTTGAATAATTAATAATTGAGAATTGGATAAGAATTTGTTGACATTGTTTACTGGTATCTTTTTGTGATAATTACCAAATTGAAGTCATCATTAATTCTTAAGGGGCACAACTAGTGTAACCGCCTAAAAAAAGATGATTTTTAGGAATTTATATTAAAAAACTACTTTATCAATCATTTCAATATATTTACACATGTTTTAAGAGTACATAGTGAAATTTTTGAAGAAAAAAATTAAATACTTTTTAAGTTATCGTCGATCTCCAACGGTGCGACAAAAAAAGGGCCTTCATTGCTGCAGTGATTCCGGCCTTTTACGTGGACGAAATTTTTAAAAAAAATTCTCGTTATACTAGATAATATTGTCTGTAAAATGATCTACGATAAAGAAAAAAATCAAAAATAGGCAAAATGACGACGTTTTTTAAAAAAAAGTCGAATTTTACCCAAAATTTTGGTCGTTTTTGGACTGTCGATAGTTCATTTTACGGAGAACTGTATATAGAACATGTGAAAAAAAATGATAGTGATCGGATCATTTGTTTTTGAGTAATCGCTGCAGCAAATTTGGAAAATGCTGTTTCGAAGATTAAATGATCATTATATGTACTATATATTATATATATATACTCTTTAAATAGCTGTGACTCAAAAACTATTTAAGATATCAATTTAAAATTTTGGTATGTTATTTTTAAAGGTATAACCTATCAAAATATGGAAAAATTGAAAATTCGATTTTTTGAAAATTACCCGAGATCCTTTTTCCGCAAAACATTTAGGGATGCAGCAACCTGATCCCGTACAATTCCTTTTAGCATCAGCATATGTACCACTTTGTCCTGAAATGAAAATTATTAATTATTTAACTCTTACTTGAATACTAGCAAACCCGACGAACTCCGTTTCGCCACCAGATGGTTTCGTGAGAAAGATGAAGAAATTTTTTGTTTGTTTTATATTTGAAAAGGAAAAATTTGATTTTATTGCACAACAGTAATGAATTTATTTCGATTACAAAAATGAAGTGTTTTTTAGTTGATCTTCTCTAAGTAAATGAAAGTGAATCCGCAAATTATCCGTTTTATTGAAGTGCTCTTTGGTAAACCACATTTTTTGTTTTTTGGTCTGACGATAACACAAACAAAGCGGATGGTTTTCCAACTCGTGATCAGGCAACGTATAACTGCCAATGTGAAAAACAATGAATTTATAAATAATCTATTTGAAATTAATCCCGCAAACACTAAGCGATTGGCCTTGCGACTTGTCATTGCGAACTGGAAATTGCAATCGTTTGAAGTCAAACGGAAGACCAGTCGGAATCATTGGTATGTCACCAAATCGCCAGCAATTTTTGATCGAATGGTGAAATTCCGTGCGTGTACATCATTATTCTTTGCGGCAAGAATTGCTCGTTGACTTAACCAAGCATGATTCTGATAATTCTCACTAATGTCATTACTCGAATTTTTAATTGCGGTGCGTGAAGTTCCAGCCATTTGCATTAGGGCACGAAGCCATGCACCACTAATTCTCTTAGCTATAAACCTTTCCAACAAATGCAAAATTGTCGAAATCGGTTTGTGATCGGAGCCCGAGACCTTTCCAACGAATGCAAAATTGTCGAAATCGGTTTGTGCGTTCTGGAGTTATTTCGTCAGGAAGGAAAATCCGACTTATTTTTATATATATAGAATATTATGAACTAATTGTCCTTTATCTCACCAGAAGGGTATCCAGGATATCCCTGCCTGTCCGTGTTGCTCCTTGTGTCGACGATGTCGTAACTGCTGGCGACGAAGTCTCCTCCTGCGCCTCCTCGGGAGTCCTGCGACGCCAGAAGGGCGGCCTGGGCGTCGTAGCTCGTCTGCCTCTCGTTCGCCCTTTCGGCGACGGACGGATTGTAGAGGCCGAAACGGCGGCCGCTACCGGTCGGGTTCGAACCCCATGATATTTGCTGAAAGAAAGGTAATGATTGAAATAAAATTATGGACACAAAAATGAAAAAAGCAGTAATTTGGTATATACTGCCTTCTATTTATATTCATGTGCATGTTTGAAAAAATCGGCTATTTCAATATTACAAACAGACACTACAATTTTATTTATATGTATAGATGCATTTAAAACGTACTTTATTTGGAGTATGGCTCTGTACGGATCAGAGGCATGAACTCTAAGTTAGACCAAAAATTTAACTAGTGGTGTATGGCATCGTGCCTTAAGGCAAATTGCTGGAACTTCCCGTACCGTAATGAAATATTCGAGAAATTTTAAACGTTTTCAAATATATCATTACAAATACTGTAACTTTCATTATTTTTACTATCTTGTTATATCTGAGTGAGCAAATCAAATGTAAATCATAAATCAATTTATCTCCAGAACATTAACAATTGTCATTTTATTTCGAATTCAATTTCAAAAAAATTGTTGCCTAAATTGCCTAAAAAAATTGCACAAAATTGAAAAAGTGCTCCCGTATCGTCACAGTCTAAACATATTTGCAAACA
Organism: Ctenocephalides felis; assembly: GCF_003426905.1. NCBI lineage: Eukaryota > Metazoa > Arthropoda > Insecta > Siphonaptera > Pulicidae > Ctenocephalides > Ctenocephalides felis. The sequence goes on from NW_020539726.1 coordinate 45,867,080, forward strand.
ATTCTGTGCGACATTTTCACTTATACTGTGCTTAGCTTGACGACATTTTCACATTTTTCAATAGTTTTTTTCACAAAATTGGAAAAGTGCTCCAGTACATAAACAGTCTAAACGCACTTGGGCGCTTAGACTGTGCTTAGCCTGGGTAATTTTTTTAATTTCCAATCCAAAATTATAAAAATATTTTATGGAAAATAAAAAGTGATGTAATAATTTTTTATCCTCAAAAGCAATTGTTTTGTCAATACAAGCAGAAAGTTTTTTAGATCATTCAAATCGGACGCTTAGTTTACTCAAAAACTGCCATTTTTTGCACATTTAGCTCTGTATCTCCGAAATGGTTACGCCTGCCTTTGCCAAAAACTAATTACCACTTCTCCCAATCATTACTAATTGAATGTTTTTTAGATCATTCAAATCGGATGCTCCGTTTTCTCAAAAACTCGATTTCTATTTTCTGCACTCTTTGCTCTTTATCTCCGTAACTGCTGGACCTGCCTTTGCCAAAAACTAATCAACACATCTCCCTATCAATAGGAATCGAATGTTTTTTTAACCATTCAAATCGGTTGATCCGTGCGCCCGAAAACGTGGACGAAAAATTGTATCCATACATTCATACACACTCACACACACACACACATCCATTTTTGCCAAAATGTTCAGAAACCTTCAAAACGTCGAGAAATGTAAAAATTTTCAATTTCGATTTTCAGCCCATTACAATAACTTACCCTACGGGAAGTTAAAAAATGGGCTAAGCACAGTCTGAGCGCCACTCTTGTACAAATGCTTACCCAAGTGCGTTTAGACTGTTTATGTACTGGAGCACTTTTCCAATTTTGTGAAAATTATTGAAAAATGTGAAAATGCCGCCAAGCAAAGCACAGTACAAGTGAAAATGTCGCACAGAATTATTTGCAAATGCGTTTATACTGTGACTGTACGGGAGCACTTTTTCAATTTTGTGCAAATTTTGGCAACTATTTTTTTGAAATCGAATTCGAAATGAAATGACGATTGTTAATGTTCTGGAGATAAATTGAAAACGTTTAAAATTTCTCGAATATTTCATTACGGTACGGGAAGTTCCAGCAATTTGCCTTGAGGCACGATGCAATACACCACTAGTTCAATTTGGAGTGTGTTCTGTACGGATCAGAGATATGAACTCTAATCTAAACAAAGTCCGTGATTGAAATAAATTATCAAATAGCTCATTAAATAAGAGCGAGGTTCGGTAATACCAATTTGAAATTTTATAGAGTCTTGAAATTTGCTTTCTACCTCGCGTTGTGAAGTACTGCCGTCGTTCAACTTAACAAAGTGAATGCGCTCCTTATAACATGCAATTTGAAGGCTCCTGTAACTCATACAGTGCAACTGTGAGGCGCCCTTTGAGGTGAAATATTTTTGGAAGCCTCGTTTTTTTCAAAGACGAGGCTCAAATAAACAATCAACATAAAAAACCTAATAGTAAGTGGCATTTTTGCCTTAAGGCAGGTTGCTGGAACTTCCCGGCATGTGTAAATAATTTGAGAGGTTTGTTAAAATTAGACAGACCTTTCATCGACGTTTACTCAAAAACGGTTGAGTCGATTCTAAAACATTTACAAACTATTCGCATTCGTTGGTTTTTTTATACAATTGGCTGAGCCGTTTCTTTAGAATTAAAAAAAAAATGCAAAATATTTCGTCTGCGTTTTGCTCAAAAAATCTGAATCGATTTTAAAAAAACGAAAACTATTAGGGAGGAAAATATACTTTTGGAATCGTCGTGTTCATTACTTTGGGCAAAGATTGGCCAGGCCATTTTTTTGTAATTGATTGTTAGAAGAAAATTTATCGATGATTTTAATGAAAATTAGTATGGCAATAGAATAAATATTATAGTCTTGTGAAAAATGGTTCAATTATAAAACGTTTATTCAAATTGGTTCTTGTGAATATATATTTAGCACGTGTTCGTTTTTCAATAGTGTGTAATAAAAAATTTTGTTCAACATTGAATAATCCATATTAGTTTCTTACATTATGATGCTCTACAGCAGTGGCAAGGAAACCTGGGTAAATTGCCCCAAATGGGGTAAAAATGAAATATTTGGGGGTAAAAATGAAATATTTGGGGGTAAAATGTATGCATTTTAATTGATGTTTACAGCAACCCTTCAATCACTCACTAGATAATATATATAAATCCCTCATACATTAATATATTGATTTCTTATTGATTAAGTCTATTATTTACACATGACGAGAATTCCATGCAACTTGCCTGAAGGTACAATGCCATGTACCACCGGTTCTCTATTTTTAACTTCCCGTAGGGCAAGTTATAGTAATCGCAAAAAAATCGAAAATGAAAATTTTTATATATCTTTACGTTTCAAAGGTTTCTGAACATTTTGGCATACCTTAGAAAAAATGGATGTATGTGTGTGTGTGCGTGTGTGTGTATGTATGTGCGCGTGTGTGTGTATGTATGTGTGTGTGTATGTATGTGCGGATACAAATTTTCGTCGACGATTTCGGGAACACTTTTATTATTGATTGAGTCTATTATTTACACATGTCGAGAATTCCATGCAACTTTCCTGAAGGTACAATGCCATGAACCACTGGTTCTCTATTTTTTTCTTCGTGTTATTCTATCGAATATCTTTTACATGTATAAATTTTAAGTATTAAGATTGAGAAATTTAAATTTAACTGCAGATTGAGAATTTTTAAGCATTTTATCTTAACTTTTAGTAAGCAATTAGTAATATAATATAATAGATATTAGGATATCTGATTTTTCAGCAACTCTTTAATCACTCACTAGATAATTTATATAAATTCCTCATGCATTAATATATTGATTTATTATTGATTAAGTTTATTTTTTACACATGTCGAGAATTCCATGCAACTTGCCTGAAAGTACAATGCCATGCACCACTGGTTCTCTATTTTTGTTCATGTTATTCTATCGAATATCTTTTATGTGTATAAAATTTTAAGTATTAAGCTTGAGAAATTCAAATTTAACTGCAGATTGAGAATTTTAAGCATTTCATCTTAACACGCAGTAAGCATTTAGCAATATAAGAGATATTTTAGAATAATATCTCTAATATTAAAACGTATTGTTATATACGTATTGTTATATACACAAACGAGTTTAGTTTTCCTACGACGAAATTCCACGGTTTCTCAACGGCCCATTAGCTCAGTTGGTTAGAGCGTCGTGCTAATAACGCGAAGGTCGCGGGTTCGATCCCCCCATGGGCCAATAATATTTTTTTCATTTTTTTGTATACAATGCATAATATTATTATTTATTGTAGAAACTATATTTTTAATAAAGTGTCTCTAATCGATTTGACTAACTTATAACAAATCTAAACAAAAAATATAATATTAACTTATGAGTGAAATTAATTTTGTTAATTATGTCTACTAACAAAAATTTGTTAAGCAGTAATAATTGTTTATATTAGATTTTTGAAAATATTGAAAGTACTTCTTTAATCACATTTTAAAGCCATTTTTATATGATTTTGTACATTATGCGTTTCTATTACATAGGTTTTTCAAATTTGTTATAAAAAGTATTCGAAAACGATGCTATAAACTCATTATCATTATTATAACTGTTGTATCTAAATCAATTAATGATCATTATTAATCAGTATATTTAATTAATAATATATTATAAGCTCTATGAATTTATAGACCTATATTGGGATAGGCTTGATTTTTTTTACTTCATATTTGCAAAAATATATGAGAAGAGAATAAAATAGGACAATTAGCTACGTTTGGATTATGTGGTTAATTTAAATAAATTAATATTATATTTCAATTGTTTATTACAATTATTATTTAATAAGAGACCAAATGAAGTCCAATTCGATACAAATTTTTCTAAATTCACTTGCACTTTTAGGTATAATTAATTTTTATCAATAATCAAATATTATTTTTTTATGGTGTAGCAGACTATTATTAAATTAATTTATTTAATAAATAATTATAAATCTTACTTAAGAATAACAAATATTATTCCAAGTATTCTACCGTGATGTCGAAATGGTTCTACAGGCCAGTTTATCGCTTTTTAGTCGTACTCCCATGTTGTCTAGTGGTTAGGATACCTGGCTCTCACCCAGGAGGCCGGGGTTCGATTCCCCGCATGGGAAAATATTTTTTTCCGAAATTTTGCAAAATTTAATTTTATTTGGCGATTTATTCAAGGGGGTATTCTACTGTAGAATTTTGAAAAAATCGAAAAAATTTTTTTTTCATATTTTCAAAGTTTAGTTATTCAAAAATATGTCATTAAAAGGATTTTTCAAAATTATTATTATTTCCTGAGTTATAGCCGTTTTAGTGACGTGGCCTCGGTTCGGGTCCGAGCGAGTCTCAAAACTTTGAACGCGTTTTTCTCGGAACTACTTTTTTCGAGCTGGCGGTAAGGATATCTCGAGTTCTAATTAACCGATTTACTTCAAATTTGGAGAGGATCTTCTCTATACATCGCTTTATCGCATGGACCTTTCCCAAAACTATAACTTCTCATTTAGTATTTTTTTAAAATTTGGAATTGTTAAAAAAACATGAAAAAAACTAATTTTTTTTCAAACTGCCGCCATTCGAACAAAAATTTTTTTTTCAGCTTATCCAAGGTTCATACGATAGCGACATCTATTATAATTAAGAATCCATCTATTTTTTATGTTTCTAATCACCAGGAGGGTTGGAATCATGTACGCCAGGACACCCTCTTTTTTTGGGAACCCCCACTTTGACGGCTCATAACTTTGTGAATTTTAATTATTTTTTTTTTAATATTTTTTTTATATAATAATAAAATATCAATAAACAAATGATAAAAAAATCGATAGTAAAAATATTATTTGTTTCCTTTATACAGCGCTTCAAAAACCGGGCGAAATTCATGACTCTACAGTAGAATACCCCCTTAAACAACACGTCGATAATTATTCTTAAATGACACGAAAAACACAGATTTTAGCATTAATTCATTCTGCAATATCCCTTTTCTGACTAAAATTAAACTTGAAATTTAAATTTATACTTTGTAGCTTATTTTTTATGATTCTTATTTATTTACATATTTTGTTAATTAAATAATTAACAATTTAATATATTGAGTTGAAGTTTAACTGTTATATCGTACATAAAAACATATGTATTAATAAATGTAAAAAATGTGTAAACGATATATAAAATATTAATTCAAAATTAAATAATAATAAAAATAATTCAGCGACTTTTAAAATTATTTCTACTACATATTTAATATTCACATAAAATAAAATTTAAATATTATAAAGTCCAGGGAACATAAATATATTTTTAAATTTATTCTGATGAGATATTTTTAACTAATACTGATAATATTCAATTAATTCTGGTATTCTTCTAATAAGTACAAATACATAAATTTAAATTATATAAAATTTTAATAAAAAACTTTTTATTGGCAATATATATTATATTTTTATAAGAATCTACTAACTAACTAACTGAAAGTTTGATAAAAAATAGGGTTTTTTTAGTTCAGAAAACTTGAATAATAATAATAATATACATTGCCAATAAAAAGTTTTTTATATAAGCATCCATTCATATTTTTGTTGATTATTTTACAAATTTTACTTATTGAAACATAACATATGGTTTGCACTGGATGAATTCTCATTAAAAAAAATTTTAGTTTATAATTATATGAAAATGATAATGATGAAATTTTATTAATAATATTAATATTTTATACATACCGCTGTCGTAGAGCTTGCTAATATGACTAGTGATGCGAATAATCTGCAAAAAAGACAAAAATTATATAAATATAATATATTTTAATTCCATTATAACTCATTATAACACATTAAAAAATAATTCTAAGTTAAAAATAAATATTATATCTGAATAACATCTATAAATGTATCACTTTACACTAATCACATAATTAAGTATGATATATTATTAAAAACATTTTTGAAATTCGCGCCTTAAGTGTTTTTAAAATTTGCGCCCTAAATGACAGTTCCTTAAAACTATATAAAATACAATATTTTTCAATGCAAATTATATGTGTAAAAATATATCTACAAGTTAAAAATAAGTATCTTATGTGTTTAAACAATCCCAATAAATTTATCATTTCAAAACTAATCACATAAATAATTATATTATATTAATAAATAAAATACTTCTAATTATAAATTTGAAATTTTGCGCCTAAAATTTTAGTTCAAATTTAATCCGCATACTCGTATGGCGCTTGGTAACACTGTCGGTGCTGTCAAAAGTTTTGTAATGGAGTCGGTTGGTGTTTGTCAAATAATTTTTAATGTGATGTGACATAAATACCGAAATAAACAACAAAATAGGAGTTACAAGCTTTCTTTTACTCATTAGCCGTAACAGGTAATAATAAATCAATAAATAACAATCAAACAATATGTAAATATGTACAAAACCTAATTGTATGACATGACATGAACAACAAGGATTTCTTTTACCTGAAGAAGAATGTAATGTCTCGTTTAATTTTTGACTATTTATTCAAAATCTCGTTTTACAACAACATGTGTTCGTAAAGTTGGACTTTGGTTGAAAAAACCTAGCGTTTTTTCTTTGTAAGACAATAGTAGGACGTCTCTTGAAATTCGAACTTGAAACCTTTACATTCTTAGAATATCATATTTAGTTACATTTTTATTCAATATTAATGGAAATAGTTATGCATGTATATATAAGAAAAATAGTAAATCTTTATATAAGGAAAATAGTATATTTATATAAGGAAAATACTATTTTGCATTATGAATGTCAAACATAACCTCAATTCCGTTGAACCGTCAATATTGCATTTAATTTTGAATTCGTTTTAAAACGTTTGTAATAAACTAGTTGTTAGTGATATTTTGCCTTAAGGCAAGTTGTATAACCAATAATAATTCCCATTATAATTTATAATTTTTTACCAAAAACTTTTCATCACCATTTCCAACTGATGTCTTTCAAAGAGTTTTGAATTTTCAAAATCGGTTCAGGACTATGTCAAGCGATTCAGTATGACTTGAAATATTGAAAAAACACAGAATTGGCAAATCTGATTTTCTGGTGGATACATAAACTACGTGACATTTCTATTCTGTCTCCAAATTTGAAAAAAAATTAGATTTTATTAGACAAAGTTTGAGTGAAATCAATATTACAATTGAATTTTAAATTTAAGGCAATAAATAAAATTAAATTTCTTTTGTAATAAACATGAAATGTTCTTCACTAATATTTTACACTTTATTGAAAAAAAACTTCAGACAAAATTACTTTCAAAATAAAGTGTGAATTTTTTTTATTATACTGTGACTTTTCATATTATTTTGTGAATTCAAATTCAAAATTTATAACTATATTCATTTCTGTTTTCAAAATCTTTTTTAACATTCCTTTATTAAGTATATTAAATTCTGTTATTTCTATTGTTATTCATATTTTATTATATTATTAATTATTTATTATAGTAGTTTTTACAAAAAGAGCTGAACTAATTTTTTATAGTATTATTATTAATTATTCATTATATATAATTATTAGCAGAAAAATCTGAACAAATTTTAAAAATTCAAGAACCATTCAAAAAGATAATGTATCTGATTGATCCTCAATTATTATTGTTTAAGTCAGTTATTTAACTTGCTTCAACTGCCACTTACACCTAGTTCATTTAATTTTTTATCCCGGCGGATATCCTTTGTAGTTTATAATAGTGGTATCAAAACTATTTCGATGATAAAATCCTAAAAAGTAGGTTAGTAGTTGCATTTTAGAAACAAAATGGCAAAAGATAAGATAAAAGTATCTAACTAGTATTTTTATTAAAAGAATAAAGGACACCGAAAATTATTTATTATTTTAAAAACGAAAGATAATAATAATTAATTTAGATACTTATATTATGAAAATTCTATACTGTATGAAGTACAGTGAGCTAAAGAGGCAACTTGGTAATTTAAATTAATGGTATTTTTTTTAAATCATAACAATTGGAAAATGTTAAATTACGTTTATATATAAAATTAGATTCTGCAGAATTTGAAGTATTTAATTTTTGTGGTCAAATCTTTGCTCTGCCATAAAGTCTTATTTATTATCGGTGCAGCAGTTTTTGAGAATTTGTTAACGAAAAGTCAAAGTTTGTTACTAATACATACTTTTTTCAAATTGGGGTCAAATGATTCAAAATGACTTGAAACGTCGAGAAAACAGAAAATTTGTAAAGCGAAAACATAAACTTGTCGTTATTTATTATGTAACTACTATGGCAGTAGTTGAGCAAAATTTTTAGAAGAAATTATGTATTCAAATTTTGCGTTCTGGAAATGCAAAGTTTTTTATGCAAAGATATTATTTTGCAAAAATTAAAATATAAGACTTTAAAATCAAAAAAAATCTTTCAGATAAATAATAAAGATAAATTTTACTCATAATAAAAAAATGTTTTTTGTAATATAATTCGAACCAAAAATTTTAATTTTAATTTAAGGAAAAATCAATGTTTTTTATACACATTAAAAATAAGTAAAAAGTTCAAAAAGAAAACAAAAATGTTTTTAAAAAACATGAAAATTTATTTTACAATATGAATTGTTATTAATTAAAATTTAAAAGTCTGCTACATGAACAATCAAAGTAGTTAATTCTACGGGGTCTTTTGCTTATAACGCGGTTGCGTATCGTTGCTTCAAGTCGTTGAAAATTTTCCAAGTGCAATTATACATGAAACATTTTATAATATTTTTGTAAGTGAAAAAAATTAAATAAACTGTTCTATCATGCTTTGTTTGAATAGGCAACAAAAATTACAAACTTCATGAAAAAGTGCAAAATATTGTTAATAAATTAATATAAAAAAAACGAAATTGAATAAAGTATAAAGTTATATTAAAAAAGTCTGAAAATTAATTAAATGTGCAATTAATATATAGATTGTGTAAAATTTACTCGAATTTCATTATAACGCGGGTTATGTTGCACTTGGAAAATTTTCACCGACTTCTAAGTCACTACATGCAACCGCGTTATAAGCGAAGCGGCTCGGTAAAATTCACTTTGAACGTTCATAAAGCTGCAGCAGCATTTAATTATGGACAATTATAATATAAAACAAATTTTGTTTTTTTTTTTTAAAATAATTGAAAATTTACAAATGAAATAGTTACAAATATTTAAAAAAATATTCACAGTGTAACTTAAGAAAAAAGATTTAAATATGCTAATTTGTAAAATTATGTATTAAGAATGTTTTAAATTCTAATAAAATGTGTTATTTAAAATATATTGTGTAAAATTAATGTGAATTTAGTGATAACGAGTTTTAGTTTGCACTTGGAAAATTTTCACTGACTTTGAAGTCACTGTACGCAACCGCGTTATAAGCGAGCTGCTCGGTAAAATTCACTTTGAACATTCATAAAGTTACAGCAGCAATTATAATATGAAACAAATTTTGAGATTTTTTTTAAATAATTGAAAATTTACAAATGAAATAGTTACAAATATTAAAAACAATATTCGCAATGTAACTTAAGAATTTTGAAAATATGAAAAATGTAAAAAAAATCACAGATTTCGAAGGCACCATACACAACCGCGTTATAAAGAGGGAAGAAATAATTTTGAACTTAATGAAGCTAAAGCAGCTTTTTAAATTTTAATAACAGACTATTATTTGATTGTGGACAATTATAATATAAAACGAATTTTGAATTTTTTTTTAAATATAATTGAAAATTTACAAATTAAATAGTTACAGATATTCATAATGTAACTTATATTAAGAAAAAAGATCAAAGTATAAAAATTTAATAAATTTTCACAAATTTTGAAAGCACCATACACAACCGCGTTATAAAGAGGGAAGAAATAACTCTGAGCGTAATGAAGCTAAAGCAGCTTTTTTAAATTTTAATAATAGACTATTATATACATATAAAATAAATTTTGATTTTTTTTTTAAATTGTGAATATTTTTATTTTATAAATTTTATTGAAAATTCGCAATCAAGAATGAAAAGTTATGTTAAATAAATAAATAAATATTTTAAATGATATACATTTTTACAAACACATTTTGCAATGATTAATATTGATTTTTACTATTGCTAAAGCATTGGAATTTTTAATTTACATTATTATTAATTAATTTTAAACTTATTTATCAAAATTTTCAAATTTTAACATTACATAACTATCCATGAAAATCAAACTTGTCCATCCTAAGTTGCATTACAAGAGAGTCCTTTATCTACTCACCGCAATTGTTGGGGCCGCATTTTCCGTGCTCTGGGGACCCCCCGCCCGCCTCTTTTTCACCAACAATCACCCAAAAATCCAACAAACGATCTTCCGACAAGCACTCGTAAACATCTAAATGGAGATATATATTTTTCGTAAATATATATCTTAACGTATAAATGTCTTTTTATTATTTTTTATTTGATTTTTGACGACGACTGTTCGGCAACTAAGCCAGTCGACCGTTCGACTTGAACTAAAGTGTTGGAGCAAAGCTCGAAGTTTCGAACTTGGAGACGATGAGACTTGTACCGAGGAGGGGACATCGGAACAGTAGAAAGAGATGAATGGATGGACGGTTGAGAGCTGTCAATGGAGATGTTGATGCGCCCAGGAAAGTAGGCCCCAAGAACGGTGGACGTTGGGTTTGAATTTGGGGGTCCGGTTATAGTGACCCACAGGAATTAAAAGAAATATTTGTTAGATTGTCACATATTATGAGTAGTACCCAAAAACGGTGGACGTTGGATTTGAATTTTGAGAATTTGCGGGGTCCGGTTATAATGACCCACAGGAATGTAAAGGAATATTTATTTTATCGATCTTAGATGATGTAGGAATTTTTATGAATGTTTATCAAACTAGTCGTGTTCGACTTCTGAGTGTTTGGACGTAGTCTCCCCATGGACGTTGAGTTCGAATTTGGAGTCTGGATATAATGACCCCAGGAATTAGAAGGAATATTTGTTGGATTGTTACATATTATGAAAATTAGACGTGTGTAGCATAAAGTGCAAAAATGGGTTTTCTGGAAAATTGTTATATGGACAATCAAGCTAAAATGACTTCTGTCTTTCGATCAAAAGCAAAAACAAAACGCTCTAAGATGATACTACAGTCTGAAGAAGAGGTCTTCTTATATTTTATATCCTATATTTGGGTTCATTTTTCGAACTTTATACTAGTATTTTTATGAAATATTTTCTAAACTAATGGTATATGATCTTCTTCTAAAGGGCTGGAAATAAATTAGACTAGTATCTAACTTACATTAACGTTTCTCAGAACTATATGCCTTCATGCATAAATTTAAATTTTTAATTTATTAAGCAAAATAATTATTTTGCTTTCAATTTTTTAAATTAAAGTAGAGTATGTTATAGTAATCGTCCAAAAATCGAGAATTAAATTTTTTACGTTTCAAGACTTTCTGAACATTTTTGCATACCTCAGAACAAATAGATGTGTATGTGTGTATTTTGTGTGGATACAATTTTCTGTCGACGTTTTCGGGAGCACGTATCAACCGATTTGAATGATTCCAAAACCTTCGATACCTATTTATGGGGAGATGTGCTGATTAGTTTTTCACAAAGGCAGGTCCGGTCGTTTCGGAGATACGCTAAAAATGGTAATTCAGTTTTTGAGAGAACGGAGCGTCCGATTTCAATTATTCAAAAAGCATTTTACTTGTATTGACCAAATGAAGAACTTGTGAAACTTTTGGGAAGGCAAGGCTAGCGGTTTTGGAGAATCGAAAAAAAAAGGAAACTAGTGGGGTATGTGGCATCGTGCCTTAAGGAAAATTGCTGGAACTTCCCGTACCGTAACGAAATGTTCGAGGAATATTGAATGTTTTCAAATAGATTATTATAAAATTGTAACATTGTCTGCTATTTATAAGAATTATATAAACTGAATTGCAAAGTTGAAATTATTTGATTAAAGTGTATTAGAACTTTAGTCAGGATTAAAAATAAAATCTGAATTATATTCGATCCACAAAAAAAAATTTTTTTGAAAAAAAATTGAAAAAAACTATTTTGAAACAATTTTTTTTTCAAAATCAATTATTTTGTTAAAACAAGCAGAAAGTTTTTCGAATCATTTAAATCGGATACTTAGATCTCTGAAAAACTGCCATTTTTGCACATTTAGATCTGTATCTTCTAAATGGCTGGACCTGCCTTTGCCAAAATCTAATAACGACTTCTCCCAATCATTGATAATTGAATGTTTTTTAGATCAGATCATTCAAATCGGATGCTCCGATCTCTCAAAAACTCGATTTCTATATTCTGCACTCTTTGCTCTTTATCTCCGTAACGACTGGACTTGCTTTTGCCAAAAACTAATCAGCACATCTCCCTATCAATAGGAATCGAATGTTTTTTGAATCATTCAAATCGGTTGATCCGTGCGCCCGAAAACGTGGACGAAAAATTGTATCCATCCATACATACAAACACACACACATCCATCCATTTTTTCTGAGGTATGCCAAAATGTTCAGAAACCTTCAAAACGTCGAGAAATGCAAAAATTTTCAATTTCGATTTTTGCATGATTAGAATAACTTACCCTACGGGAAGTTAAAAAATGCCATTTGGCGGTCAGAAATGATTGACATATGCACATCAAATTTTCATAATAAGTATAAATTTTGTCTACATTTTTATGGGTTCCGTATCATTGTTTATCCATTAGACTACGATACATCGTTTACCCGCTTCGATATTTCATCTCTACGGAGCTAAAGCAGTGGCATTGCGTTAAAAAAAGTTCATAATTTCCAAAACATTTCAAAATAAAAAAATCATTTTTTAAAAAACTCACTTTCTAAAAATTTCAAAATTTTCAAAAATCTAATTTTTTCAAAGATGTACAAAAGTTTTGAATCTTTTTTACCAAATTTAATTTTTGGAACGGAAAGTTCTGGCAATTTGGGTAAATTGCGATGCCATATACAGCTCGTTCTTTGAAATCCTTCTTCTCTAGATTTGCAAGTAGATCATAAGTGGATCGTGAATATTTTTAAAGTATTATAAATTTCGTACATCTTTTGCAATAATTGGTATACAAATAGCTCAAATTTTAATTTAGGCACTATTATGAATCTATTATGAATAATTTTCTTGAAATCTTGCTTTGTTTCATCATCATCAGTGGATCATGGACAAATCTATAGATTTCCAGGTGCTATCTCTATAATTGGTATGCGAATAATCTAAACTCCAATTTAGAGACCAAGAATAATCTTCAAATATCAGATGCATCTGGCAGTCAATTTTCTTCATAAATTGCAAGTTGCTCATCAGCGATTTGCAATATAATTTAGCAGTCTTTTCTATCAATGATATGCTGATATTTTCTTCAAAATTGTCCACCTGGTCGGTACCCTGTAACTGTCTCACCATTATTCTTCACCCAATTTGTCAAGGAGAAGAGTTGATCATCAGTGGATTGTAATACAATTCAGCAGTCCCTTGGTATCATTTTATGTGTAGATATTTTTACGCAATCCAAAAAGGATGCAATGTAATAATAATGTTGTCGTCGTGGTCGTTATCAACGACCATATCCCATATCCCATATCCCGTGTATGTCTCATTTTGCTCTCGTCGACTTCTCGTCTTATCAGGACCAACAATGTTGGTCTGTTCGTGTTTTGTCATTTTTTCACATATTCAGGAAGAAAAAATGACAAACAAATACATCCGAGTTGAAAGGCAATTGTGAATGATCCACGATTTTTTGCTGATTTTTGCGTTTTTCGCAACATTGTCCTATGCTCTCCTCGTCAATGACGTCAATATCGATAATCGTCGGCGTGTGTGGTGTATATCGATTTTTTGGACTTTATCATCGTGAAATAAAATTATTTAATGAATGCGTTATCTTAATTCCAAGAAGTGACTAATTTAGCACATTGCGAATAATTTTGCTGATTGCGAAGTAATTAGCAGAGGATGATGATAAAATGTTGTTTTGCTTTTTTGAGCTTTTTTGTTTGGATACTTTTTTGCCAGTTCCAAGTATTTGGCGCCACGAGGGAAAAAAATTGTTTGATATTTGGATCTTGGAAAAAAATGAATGAGACTTTGTTGATGAACTCATAACCAGAGATAAGAGTGAGGAGAACTCGTGATCTGAGGACTTGTTATATATATTCATATACATATATAGGACAACCCTCTGAGTTGCCTTCTGATAAAAAAATGAAAACAGACTAGGGTAACTATTGGATTGTCTTGTAGTAGTCATTAATAGAAAAGCTACTAAATGTGCACCAACTACTCTGCTTTGTACCAGTGAATCTCTTCGTATTACAATTTGTTATAAACAATATCTGTCATCATATTAATTTAGTCGTACGCATTTCAATATTCAGTAATAATTTATATATATATATACATATATAATTATCCTGATAATAATTATCCGCCGTTAATTAGATCAAGTCGACGACGGGGTCACCAAAACGATAACAGAATTATATTATGTATGTCCTCCTCTCCGGTTTCGTAATTTTATACAAACGACCGACAAATTTTATACTAAATATATAAATATACATTTACCAGAAAGAGGAACACGATAAAAAAATTAATTGAATCGAAAAATCTGGAATAGAAAAAAAATTGAGCTGGATATCAGAGTTTTTAACTTTTTTTTGGTCCAGGTTGTGCAATGAGGTAATTGGAGCAAAAATGATGACATAGATATGGTCAATTTAAATCCTAAGATTTTAAACTTCTTGCAAGAAATGAAAGAAGTAATTTTTGCATAAATTGCGTGAAGATTTTTGGATTTGGTTAATGTTTCTGAAATATTTTTTGCCTCTTTTTCTCGATACTTTAGATTCTTCGACCAGTAAATTGTAGTCGACACATTTTTTTTTTAGATTTTAGAACCATTTTGCCGAATATATTGAACGTCACTTTCTTACAATAGTACTAGCGTCGATATATTGACGGTTAGCAATGACAAAATTATATGTTTGAGATTAATTTTTAACTTCCCCTAGAGTAAGTTATAGTAATCACATAAAAATCGAAAATGAAAATTCTTGCTTATCTTTACGTTTTAGAGGTTTTATTTTTTTTTCAAATCAATTTTTTTAATATTAAATTTCTTAAAAATCTAATTTTTTCAAAGTTCTTAAAATATTTAAATTTTTCTTTAGAAAATTTAATTTCCTGTATGGTAAGTTCCAGCAATTTGTCTTAAGGCATGATGCCATGCACCGCCATTGCTTTCATTATTTACACCAGCAGTCGGGAAACATTTTTAATAATTATCCCCAAATATTTTTGTCCAAGTTGATATTACCCTTAGAGCTAAGAGATATTACATCCATATGTACAGCTATGTAGCAAATTCAATAAATATCAATTAAAAATACATACTTTTTACCCCCAAAAATTTCATTTTTACCCCATTTGGGACATTTTACCCCGGTTCTCTGATCACTGAGTTACACATATCGGGAATGCTAATGCAACTTGGCTTAAGCAAAATCTGAAAAAAATGATTTTTTTCTTATATATCTACGTTTCAGCAATTTCTGAACATTCTGGCAATATTTAGAAAAAAATGATGTGTGTGTTTGGACACAAATTTTCGTCCACGATTTTGAGCGTACGGATCAACCGATTTGAATAATTAAAAAAAACATTCGATTCGTATTGATAAGGAGACGTGTTGATTAGTTTTTGGCGAAGGCAGGTCTAGCCGTTCCGAAGACATGGGGCAAAAAGTGCCAAAAACGGTAACTCAGTTTTTAAGAGAACGGAGCGTCCGATTTGAATAATTCAAAAAACATTTTACTTGTATTGACAAGATGAAGAATTGATAAAATTTTCATGAGGGCAGGTCTAGCGGTTTCGGAGATCTAACGAAAAAAGTAAAAAAAATGCCATTTGGCGATCAAAAATGATCATTAGACATATGCATATCAAATTATCAGAGATTTTATAGAGATTTTAACAATAAGTATAAATTTTGTTTACATTTCTATGGGTTCCGTACTAATGTTTATCCGTTAGACGGCGACGCGGCGCTTACGCGCTTCGATATTTCATCTCTATGCAGTTAAAGCAGTATGATTGCTTCGAAAAAAAGTTCAGAATTTTCAAAATATGTCAAAATAAAGAAAATTTTTTTTTTTAAAAAAAGTAATTTGTTGTCAAATTTATAGTTTTTCAAAAATCTAATTTTTTCAGAGGAATTTTTTTTCAAAAATGTTAATCTTTTTAAAAAAATAATTTTTGGTACGGGAAGTTCCAGCAATTTGCCTTAAGGCACGATGCCATGCGTCCCACTAGTTTCCCATTTTTTTGGGTTTCGAATCAAGATTTATAGCGTAAAAAGTTTACTTATAGAGTTGACGCAAATTTTCTTGAGATCCTCGTCACTATGGATCAACCGATCAACCGACTTGAAAGAGTTTCAAATTTTTCAAAACTTTTTGAAAAAGTTCAATTTTTTTTAAAAAATAGATTTTTAAACAAATTTCAAATTTTTTTAAAAAATTGATTTTTAAAAAAATTTCAAACATTTTTCAAACGATTTGTTTTAAAAATTAAAAAAAAAATCGTTTTTCTTCAAAATTCTCTAAAGTTTAAAAAGTAAAAAAAGAAAAAAAAATTTGTAAATATTTTTTTTTAATTTTGAAGCTTTTAAAAAATTCAATTTCTGATACAGGAAAATTTCAGCAAGTTGCCTTAAGACACGACACCATGCACCACTATTGATGTCTATTCTTTAAATGTTTATTTATT
>NW_020539726.1:45884959-45921889 GCF_003426905.1 Ctenocephalides felis
GGAAACCGGCGATACCCATATCTCCTTTGTCACCTGGATAAAGAAATTATATTTTTATTAAATAAAAGTGGCTGATGTCAAATAATTTTAAAATTTATGAAAATTGTTTATCATACCTTTAGCTCCCTTTTCGCCATCTCTGCCGCTAAGACCAACATCACCAGGCAAACCACGAAGTCCAGCAAAACCACGAAGACCCTCTGGACCTTCTGAGCCTTGTCACCTTTCTCTCCTGGATAACCAATAGATCCTGGCAAACCTGGTGCACCTGGTCTACCTGGTTCTCCCTTGAGACCAGCAATTCCTGGCCTACCGGGGCTCCACTTATACCTGGAGGTCCAACTGGACCTGGCTCTCCCTTAGCTCCCATAGCACCTGGCAAACCTAAAAGGATATATAACAGTTAATATCGTATATTTAAATTTTATCACAAAGATGTTTATCAATCGTATGTCTGTAATACGTTACCTGTAAGTCCAGCAACTCCAACTTCTCCCTTCTCTCCAGTCAAACCTGGTGGTCCGGGTTGTCCATCTCTACCTGGTGCTCCAGGCACACCTCGAAGACCTTTTTCTCCTCTAAGACCAGGTGGACCTTGTGGTCCTGGTGGTCCTACTCCTGGAACCTGCTTCTCCTTTTTGACCTTTGGGTGTGCTCCTCCTGCAAACCGCGTAAACCTGGGGCACCAGCGTCACGGGGAAACCCATACTACCGGTGTCACCTAAGAATCGATAATTTAATTATTTTTTCGTGTATGTAATCATATTATTGGTTCAAAATTATACCTTGTCTCCTCTTGGTCCTGTTAAACTCTAGGTCCTACTGGTCCTGGAGGTCCGGGTGGTCCTTGGGGTCCATTAAGCTGGAAGCCTCGCGAACCTCCTTTTTCTCCTGGGCGACCTTCATAACCTGGCGGACCAGGTTCACCCTTAGGGCCAGTGGGTCCTTGATTTCCTAAGTAAGAAATATAACATTTAGCAGAGTTCGAATTTGAGAAATAGTTTTTAGGTCAGCTTTTTAGTTATAATACCTTTGAATCCAGCTGTCAAGTTTTGTGGTGGACATACACCAGGGAAACCTTTAGGTCCGTCATTTCCAGGCTCTCCTTTTCGTCCCTTTTCTCCTGGATAACCAGCACGCCCAGGTTCTCCTTTAACGCTTCGTCCTGCCTCTCCTTTAGCTCCTGGGATACCTGGAACACCAGGCAATCCGTCACTTCCTGGGTAACTGTAACAAACACCGATTAAAATAATGCAACAGATTATTGAGGTATAAAATTAGTTTTCTTTAACATACCCGTCACGTCCGCGTTCTCCCTTTTGTCCTACGGGTCCTTGTAAACCTGGAAGTCCAGCTAAACCTGCTGGACCTGGATCACCTTTAGGTCCTCGTGCTCCCTTTTCACCAGTGAAACCTCGTTCTCCTTTCGGGTAAACAATCAATGAATCTGGAACAAGAGCTGCTTCTCCAGCTTGACCTTGAGGACCAGGTAATCCAGGCATACCATCAATACCCTCAATGGATAAAAAAAAACATTTTATTTTTTCATTGTATTGTATTCAGACTACGTTGAAGGTTTTACTCACAGGTGTACCGCGTTCTCCAATTCTTCCTGGTAAACCATCAGCGCCTCTTTCTCCGGGATAACCTCTCTCACCTGGTGGACCAGGTTCACCAGCGCGTCCAGGCAAACCATCCAAACCTCTGTCACCTTGAATATATAGAATTTAATTAATCATCAGTCAGGTGTGAATAATAAAATGTAAATACCTTTATCTCCTTGGAAGCCGGGTCTACAATCTTGGCAAGAGCCACCTCTGTCTCCTTTGGCACCATCAAGACCAGCCAAACCAGGGAAT
Organism: Ctenocephalides felis; assembly: GCF_003426905.1. Classification (NCBI taxonomy): domain Eukaryota; kingdom Metazoa; phylum Arthropoda; class Insecta; order Siphonaptera; family Pulicidae; genus Ctenocephalides; species Ctenocephalides felis. The sequence continues at coordinate 45,886,819 of NW_020539726.1, forward strand.
CCGGGCAAACCTTTGTCTCCTAAAATAGAAATGACACTTTATAATAACTTGTTGTGAAGATAACTGGGAAATTTTCAATTTTAGACACTTGCCTTTGTCTCCTTGAGGTCCTACTGGACCTGGAGGTCCAGCTAAGCCTTCTAATGAATCACCAGGTTGACCTCTAACACCAGGATAACCTCTTTTCCTTTGTCACCCTTGGCTCCATCTCTTCCGGGCATACCGTCCATACCTTTGGGTCCCTGTAGATAAATTTAAATCAAAACTAGTGGGATGTATGGCATCGTGCCTTAAGGCAAATTGCTGGAACTTCCCGTACCATAACGAAATGTTCGAGGAATACTGAATGCTTTCAAATAGATTATTATAAATATTGTAACATTGTCTAATATTTATAATAATTATATAAACTGAATTGCAGAGTTGAAATTATTTGTTTAAAGTATATTAGAACTTTAGTCAGAATAAAAATAAAATCTGAATTATTTTCGATATACAAAAAAAACTAAAAAAAAAATGTACACAATTTTTTTTTCCAAAATCAATTATTTCGTTAAGACAACCAGAAAGTTCTTTGAATCATATCGGACGCTTAGTTCTCTCAAAAACTGCCATTTTTTACATATTTAGCTCCGTATCTTCGAAATGGCTGGGCCTGCCTTTGCCAAAAACTAATAAAATAATAAATAAACTAACTAAATAAAACTGACACTTCTCCCAATCATTACTAATTGAATGTTTTTTTAGATCATTCAAATCGGATACTCCGTTCTCTCAACAAGTCGATTTCTATTTTCTGCACTCTTTGCTCCGTATCTCCGAAACGGCTAGACCTGCCTTCGACAAAAACTAATTAGCTCTTTTCTCTTTTAATAGGCTTGACAAGAGCCTGAAATAATATCTATTATTATTGATTACGGCTTGCTTATGAATAAATAAATAAATAAATAAATAAATAAATAAATAGGAATCAAATGTTTTTTGAACCATTCAAATTGGTTGATCCGTGCGCCCGAAAACGTGACTGGAAATTTGTATAACCTTCAAAGCGTCGAGAAATGTAAAAATTTTGAATTTCGATTTTCGGCCCATTACAATAACTTTCCCTACGGGAAGTTAATAATACAACTACATAATATATTTTTTGTCAATGCTTGCAACTCGATGCTTACAACAATCGATAATCCTTTCTCTCCAGCTTCGCCCTTGGGTCCAGCAGGGCCTTGAGGTCCAGTATAACCTCTTGGACCGGTTTCTCCTGGGAATCCAGCTAAACCAGGTTCACCTCTTTCACCTTTCTCGCCAGGTTCTCCTTCGGCTCCTGGTCTTCCGGGTTCTCCGGGACCACCAGTGCGACCAATCGGACCTCTAGGTCCAACCTCACCAGGGAAACCGTCAAGACCTTAGAATAAAATTAACATAATCATACAAAAAGTTTTAAAAAGTAAATGATGTTTAGATTATTGTTTTACCTTTCGGACCGGCAGGTCCAGGGAAACCTCTAGGTCCAGCAGGACCTTGAGGACCAGGTGCTCCTTGTCCACCACCTGGAGGACCTTGTGGACCTCTCAAACCAGGTGCTCCAACAGGACCGTCACGACCAGGTTCTCCTTTAGGACCAGCTCGTCCAGGCAAACCGTCCAAACCATCAGCTCCTCTATCTCCTTTGAGACCTACTGGACCAGGTAGACCAGCGGGACCATCTCTTCCCTAATAAATGATATATTTTTATATAATGAACTTTGTAGAGTTATACATATGTTTTGAAATATAAACTTACTCTAGGACCTGCAGGTCCGGGTAGACCCTTTTCACCAGCGGCTCCGTGTCTTCCAGGTGCTCCAACATCTCCCATTTCTCCTCGATCTCCTTTAGCACCATCTACACCATCGCGACCGGGTTCACCTTTTTGGCCAACTCGGGCTACAAAGTAAAAGTAAATTTTTTAACATGTATAAACTAAAAGTAGTAAAATTTGAAAACATTTTATAGAATATTTAACTTCCCGAAGGAGAAGTTTATGTTTTCATCAAAAAATCCGAATTGCTAATTTTATGTTTTCTCGACGTTTCAAGCCATTCTGAATCGAATGAGACCAAATTTGGAAAAAGTTTGTGTGTGTGTGTGTGTGTGTGTGTGTGTGTGAACAGATTTTTTGCCGTAAATCGACGTTTTCTCAAAAACAGCTGGACCGATTTCAAAAATTTAAAAGCCATTCGATGTATCTCGATGAGGACTTGGGTTTGTCAGTTTTGTGCGAGGATCGGCCGAGCCGTTTCTTTGTAAATCGCAGAAAAGTGAAAATTTTTCGTCCACGTTTTAGCCCGCAATTCTGAATCGATTTTGAAAATTCAAAAGCTGTTCGAAACATATTGGTTGGGAATCCACCTGATTAGTTTTTGGTAAAGATCGGCCGGGCCGTTTTCTTGTAATAAGGTGTTAAAAAAATTTTTTTAGACGATTTACATGCATTTTTTTGACGGTAGATACCATAGTCTTATAGTTCATAATATTATATTACGGTCCTACGACAAATCGTTTAATTTTTAAAAATCGTCGAAGTTTGCAAAAATTAGTGTCGTTTTTTTTTGCATTTGTCAAAATTATAATATTCATCGACGTTTGCTCGAAAACGCCTGAACCGATTTCAAAAATTTAAAAGTCAATCGATGTATTTTGATGTGGATTATTTTCTCTCAGTTTTGTACAGCGATCGGCCGAGACATTTCTTGGTAATTTAGAAAAAAGTGTTAAACTTTTTGTCCTCATTTAAGCTCATACTACCGAATCGAGTTTCAAAAATGAAAAACTGTTCGAAAGATATCATTTGGGAATGATAATGATTAGTTTCAGTTGAAAATCTATCGAGCCCTTTTTTTGTAATTAACTGTTGAAAAAAAAATTTAAGTCTATTTTTATGGAACATTTTTTTGGCGATACATATCCTGGTTTTATGGAACTTACTGAAATATTACGGCCTTACGACAAGTAGTTTAATTTTAAAAATTCATTGAAGTTTGAGAAAATGAAAAGTTTTTTTTGATGTTTGTTAAAATTAAAATTAGACGATTTTCTTGGTATAACGATAGAGTACTTGGTTTTAATGAACATAGTAAACCATTAAAGTCCTATAAAAACTGGTGGTTTTTGAAAATTTGCTATTATAAAATATTCCGGGTCAAAGTGTTCGTTCGTTTTTAATCATATGTAATAAATCCACTCGGAATACTTCTAATCACTCATAAATTAATTTAGTTTTTATTGATTAAGTCGATTATTTACACATATCGGGAAGTTCATGTAACTTGCCTCAAGGCAAAATGCCAATACCAACTAGTTATAATTCAACTTACGAATGTTGATAGTTTCATTATTGTATTTCCAGCACTCTGTTATTCCCTCTCCTGGGTCACCTTTTTCTCCTTTCTCACCATCGGCACCGATAAAGTTGATACCCATTTCTCCTTTTTGTCCTTTCAAACCTTCAGGTCCGGGACGACCCTAAAATAACAACAACAAATAAATTTAATAACACTTTATTTACTTTAGTCCAAATATTATTCAGTCTAATCTTACTTGTGGTCCTAGATCTCCTTTTGGTCCCATTGGGCCATCTCTTCCGGGGGGTCCTTGAGGTCCTGGAGGTCCGGTAACACCATCGATACCAGGTTCACCTGTAAAAAATAAAATATTGTAAATGAAAGAATACAGATACTAATTAGGGTTTATACAAAAACCGACATTTCAGAAAACCGGTTTTCGAATTTTAATTTTACTAAAAAAAAACGGTTTTAACTCGAATATTCTGTAATTTATCCGCAAATATGGTATGATTTAGAACAGTATTTGACTGAATTTATTTATTGATCAATTTTATAGATAGTAAACAAAATTATTTTAATTTTAATTAGTAGAACTAAAAATAATAGTTTATCTTGATTAAATAATTTTGAAAATAATTATTCGTTATTCATGCATCATTTTCACATATAAGAATGAAAATATTTTTATGATAGTGAAAAAAAATAGATGTTGATATATACTTGTTAATATCAATTTTAATTTTAAAAATAATAAAACTAAACTCGGGTATTGTCTGTTCCGAGCAATTTTAATTAATTAATTTTAAACATTCTAATTGTTTTTTGTTTAATAAAATATGATTTATAAAAACTGAGAACGTCTATCGAATTTCTACATAGACGTGTCTCCTTTGTTTACTCACTAAATTTTCTGAAATAGAAAATACTCTCATACTTGCGACCAAATTATGCTCAATTGTTTTCAAAGCCTGATATAATAATTCTAATTGTAAGTTTTTTTCTTTAATTTGTGGCTTCTAGGGTTTAAAACTCTTTTTTTTTTTAAGTTTGAGTAGAGGAAGTTACTTCTTCAAGAAGAAGTCACACTGATTTAAATTAATATATACACTGGTATAAAAATCTAAATTAATATATACAAAACCTTTCTGGAAACCATTGCAGACTGATAAGATATGAAATGCTATTGAACCGATATGATTTCGAGAATCAAAACGCTTTTCCATTTATTCAGTGTTGACTATTTTCACTAAAAAACCGGTTTTCGAACTCCATAATTTTCGCCAAAAAAACGGTTTTTGAAAACAGACAAACCCTAATACTAATGTGGTAATAGTTAATGGGCGTTACCTTTGACACCAGTTGGCAATTGTCCAACGTAAGCCGGTTCTCCTTTGTCACCTTTGAAACCCATTGGTCCAGGAATACCTCTTGGACCAGGTGATCCACCCAAACCAGGTTGACCAGGTGATCCCTGAAAAAAAACATTGATCATTATTATAGTCTACCATATCTTGTCACAAGCCCGCTGACATATTTTTGATTCTACTTACATCAGTTCCATTGCAACCGTCAACTCCACTAATACCAGGTGCACCAGGTGGTCCTTGAACGCCAGGAACGCCATTGATACCAGGAAAACCAGGCAAACCTATAATAGAAAGCAAACATTGTTAAATGATCAATAGAGTTTTGAAAGGTATAATTATATTTTTTATCTTTTACCTTGTTTTCCTGGGTCACCCTTAAGGCCTCTCAATCCTGGTGGTCCTGGATCGCCTTTGTCGCCTTTGGGACCAACGAGACCTTCCATACCTGGAAAACCACGTTGACCTTTTGGTCCTTGTAGACCAGCTACACCAGGGAAACCCTGAAAATGGTAATTAAATATTAAGGATAGATTTTATCTGGACAATTTGAATAATTAATAATTGAGAATTGGATAAGAATTTGTTGACATTGTTTACTGGTATCTTTTTGTGATAATTACCAAATTGAAGTCATCATTAATTCTTAAGGGGCACAACTAGTGTAACCGCCTAAAAAAAGATGATTTTTAGGAATTTATATTAAAAAACTACTTTATCAATCATTTCAATATATTTACACATGTTTTAAGAGTACATAGTGAAATTTTTGAAGAAAAAAATTAAATACTTTTTAAGTTATCGTCGATCTCCAACGGTGCGACAAAAAAGGGCCTTCATTGCTGCAGTGATTCCGGCCTTTTACGTGGACGAAATTTTTAAAAAAAATTCTCGTTATACTAGATAATATTGTCTGTAAAATGATCTACGATAAAGAAAAAAATCAAAATAGGCAAAATGACGACGTTTTTTAAAAAAAAGTCGAATTTTACCCAAAATTTTGGTCGTTTTTGGACTGTCGATAGTTCATTTTACGGAGAACTGTATATAGAACATGTGAAAAAAAATGATAGTGATCGGATCATTTGTTTTTGAGTAATCGCTGCAGCAAATTTGGAAAATGCTGTTTCGAAGATTAAATGATCATTATATGTACTATATATTATATATATATACTCTTTAAATAGCTGTGACTCAAAAACTATTTAAGATATCAATTTAAAATTTTGGTATGTTATTTTTAAAGGTATAACCTATCAAAATATGGAAAAATTGAAAATTCGATTTTTTGAAAATTACCCGAGATCCTTTTTCCGCAAAACATTTAGGGATGCAGCAACCTGATCCCGTACAATTCCTTTTAGCATCAGCATATGTACCACTTTGTCCTGAAATGAAAATTATTAATTATTTAACTCTTACTTGAATACTAGCAAACCCGACGAACTCCGTTTCGCCACCAGATGGTTTCGTGAGAAAGATGAAGAAATTTTTTGTTTGTTTTATATTTGAAAAGGAAAAATTTGATTTTATTGCACAACAGTAATGAATTTATTTCGATTACAAAAATGAAGTGTTTTTTAGTTGATCTTCTCTAAGTAAATGAAAGTGAATCCGCAAATTATCCGTTTTATTGAAGTGCTCTTTGGTAAACCACATTTTTTGTTTTTTGGTCTGACGATAACACAAACAAAGCGGATGGTTTTCCAACTCGTGATCAGGCAACGTATAACTGCCAATGTGAAAAACAATGAATTTATAAATAATCTATTTGAAATTAATCCCGCAAACACTAAGCGATTGGCCTTGCGACTTGTCATTGCGAACTGGAAATTGCAATCGTTTGAAGTCAAACGGAAGACCAGTCGGAATCATTGGTATGTCACCAAATCGCCAGCAATTTTTGATCGAATGGTGAAATTCCGTGCGTGTACATCATTATTCTTTGCGGCAAGAATTGCTCGTTGACTTAACCAAGCATGATTCTGATAATTCTCACTAATGTCATTACTCGAATTTTTAATTGCGGTGCGTGAAGTTCCAGCCATTTGCATTAGGGCACGAAGCCATGCACCACTAATTCTCTTAGCTATAAACCTTTCCAACAAATGCAAAATTGTCGAAATCGGTTTGTGATCGGAGCCCGAGACCTTTCCAACGAATGCAAAATTGTCGAAATTCGGTTTGTGCGTTCTGGAGTTATTTCGTCAGGAAGGAAAATCCGACTTATTTTTATATATATAGAATATTATGAACTAATTGTCCTTTATCTCACCAGAAGGGTATCCGGGATATCCCTGCCTGTCCGTGTTGCTCCTTGTGTCGACGATGTCGTAACTGCTGGCGACGAAGTCTCCTCCTGCGCCACCTCGGGAGTCCTGCGACGCCAGAAGGGCGGCCTGGGCGTCGTAGCTCGTCTGCCTCTCGTTCGCCCTTTCGGCGACGGACGGATTGTAGAGGCCGAAACGGCGGCCGCTACCGGTCGGGTTCGAACCCCATGATATTTGCTGAAAGAAAGGTAATGATTGAAATGAAATTATGGATATATATATATATATATATTAGGGTGGTCCTTAAAATGGTCATTATCGAATTTACTTGCTCCCAGGGGCTCAAATGGTTCCAAATAGATAAAAAACAATTCTCTGAAAGTTTAAGCTCTTAATATTAACTTTTAGATAGAGCGCAATTTAATCAAAGTTTGTATGGAAAGAGCATGGACAAAATTTTGTAAATTTAAAAAAAATGTGTTAGGTATAACTTAGCGACAAATGAATGAGTTTTATTCATCCATTTGTTTGCTAAATTACATCTAAAAAACATATTTAAAATTTTTGAAAAATTTTCCATGCTATTTCCATACAAAACTTTGATTGAATTGCGCTCTATCTAAACGTTAATATTAAGAGCTAAAACTTTCAGAAAATTGTTTTTTATCTATTTGGAACCATTTGAGCCTCTGGGAGCAAGTAAATTCGATAATGACCATTTTAAGGACCACCCTAATATATATATATATATATATATATATATACTAGCTGACCCGGCAAACGCTGTTTTGTATATTCTAAACAATTTCTAGAGAATCAAAAATATTAATACTTTTTGTGTATAAGGATGTGTTGTTTGAATGCTATATACAATAAAGTATTATAAAAACAATAAACCCCATTAGTTTATCTATATTTTGTCAATACAATCAAACTGGAAGATTTATACACTTTCTATAGGAAACATAGTATAAACCATTCAAGTCTTTTTTGGTCTTTCGACTTATTGATTTCGTTTCAAGTTTTTCAGATTCTTTTTGGATTCTGGATTTTGTGTATAATTGTATATAATACTACTGAGCTTATACAAAATTTTCAAATTTCTGCGAGGATAGATAGAAAATAAATTAAGTTTTCTTCTTTGACCTGCTTTATGAACAGTTTCAAGTAGCATTCGATGAATTAAAGTAACTTTAATAAAATGTATGTATGTAGAGCAGGGCGAGGCATAAAGGTCCAATTTGACTTTGAGCAAATATAAACTATATTGTGAAAACCAAAACAATTATATCACAACAAATAACTCATTTCAACGAACAATTATCTGACTACGTTCAGTAAAACTACCAGCTACTTCATCATTGTAGAAATGTGCTTTTTAATGTCTTTCAAAAATTTGTTGTCTAGACCTTTTTACCCCATAGACGGGGTAACTTGGAACGGCCATGTGGCAAACAGGTTTAATGTGTTATTTTAATTTTAAAGGTATTTTACAAAATAATTACATTTTTAGCTAATCTTAAAAAACTACCAACGGAAGAAAATACTTTCATTATGGATTTTCAAAGATTACCGTTTTTCTCCCGATAGCAAAGTCATGAGATTCAAGGTTATAGCTGATTATACATGTTTTTCCCTCTACTTTTAAATATTGTTGTTAAACAATGCTTAACTTTATTGATTTTTGACACATCGGTGGTGGACCTTTTTAACCCCGGACCTTCATATATTACTATCTATTCTTTGATAAATTCTGGAAAATTATAACTGGAAAAATGTTATTCGAAAATGTCCATTTAATCCATACTAAATTTAGGTTCTGAATTTAAATAACATAAATAAAAAATAATGTAACCTAGAAAGTGTTTTTATAAATATCAATGAGTATATAATTATACACATGAGATCTTTCAGAGCACCGTGTTTGAGAAAAATATGCCAAAAACTGCATTTTCGTATTAACATTTCAAAAAAGTTGATATTTTGAGTTTATAGTAATACTTGAGGTCCGTTTAATAACGTTTTTGTGTACAAATAAAACTACAAACAAAACTACTTACTACAATTTAATCATTATTAAATAATATTCACGTAAGACATCCTATCAAACGTAATTGAATATCATCTGTCAAAAACGTTTGACATTTGCCTCCGTCCATTGTTTTATTTAAATTACGCTTCTACAAAAATTTTCAAATTAAAAATGTAAAGATTCTACGCGATTTTGAAATAATATTTCACCTTTCCGACAATCTCTGGATTGGCACGAATTTTTCAAGACTAAGACTGGCCAAATCGGTTTAGCCGTTTTCGAGTTTTACCGGATCATTTGATCGAGAGCTCAATTTTTTATATATAAGAATATAAATGTATATTATTTTAATTTGGAGTGTGACTCTGTACGGATTAGAGACATGGACTCTAAGCAAGGCCTGAGATTGAAATAAAGGAACAAATTGCTCATTAAATAAGAGTGAGTATCGGTGATATCAATTTGAATTTTTATTTGGAGAAAGTCTTGAAATTTGCTTTCTACCTCGCGTTGTGAAGTACTGCCGTCGTTCACCTTAACAAAGTGAATGCACGCCTCATAACATGCAATTTGAAGGCTTCTGTAACTCATACAATGCAACTGTGAGACGCTCTTTGAGGTGAAATATTTTTGGAAGCCTCGCTTTTTTTTAAAGACGAGGCTCAAATAATAAACAATCAACATAAAAAACTCTAGTAGTAACTGGCATTTTGCTTTAAGGCAAGTTGCTGGAACTTCCCGGCATGTGTAAATAATTTGAGAGAGGTTTGTTAAAATTAAACTTTTCATTGACGTTTTCTCAAAAACGGTTGAGTCGATTTTAAAATATTTACGAACTATTCGCATGAGTTAGTTTTTTTATACGATCGGCTGAGCCGTTTCTTTAGAATTGGTAGAAAAGTGCAAGAATTTTCGTCTGCGTTTGAGCCAAAAATTCTGAATTGATTTTGAAAATATGAAAAGTATATAAAACTTTTATTTATTATAGTAATTATAGAACTTTTTTTAAATTTGACCCTCGTATATGTATTTGGCACGTGTTCGTTTTTCAATGGTGTGTAAAAAAATTTTGTTCAAAATTGAATAATCTGCAATAGTTTCTCACATTATGATGCTCTACAGCAGTGGTCGGAGAACCTGGGTAAATTACGCCAAATGGGGTATAAATGAAATTATTGGGGGTAAAATGTATGTATTTTAATTGATATTTACAGCAACTAGAATCACATATAAGGTTGTCAAATATCTCCCTTCCGCCTTTTTGTATTATAAACCAAGAGCAAAAAAGCGGAAGGAAGATATTTGATAACCTAATATATTCAGCCATAAATTAATATATCGATTTATTATTGATTAAGTCTATTATTTACACATGTCGAGAATTCCATGCAACTTGCCTGAAGGTACAATGCCATGCACCACTGGCTCTCTAATTTTTTCATGTTATTTTCTTGAATATCTTTTACATGTATAATTTTTAAGTATTAAGATTGTGAAATTTAAATTTAACTGCAAATTGAGAGTTTTGAGCATTTTATCTTAACACGTAGTAAGCAATTAGTAATATAAAAGATAAGTTAATATTAGAATAATATCTCTAATATTAGAATGCATAGCTATATACACAAACGACGGTAGTTACTTTACCTACGACGAAATCGCACGGCTTCTCAACGGCCCATTAGCTCAGTTGGTTAGAGCGTCGTGCTAATAACGCGAAGGTCGCGGGTTCGATCCCCCCATGGGCCAATACTATTTTTTTAATTATTTTAATATAAAATTCATAATAGTATTATTTACAATTTGTAGAAAGCTATATTTTTGAAAAAAATGTCTTTGATCGATTTTACCGACGTATAACAAATCTAAACAAAAAATATAATATTAACTTATGAGTGAATTTAATTTTATTAATTACACCTGCTAACGAAAATTTGTTAATTGTTAATTGGTAATAATTGGTAGTAATTGTTTTTATTAAATTTTTGAAAATATAAGTATTACTTCGTTAAAGCAATTTTGTATATGTTTTTGTGCATTATGCGTTTCTATTACACAGATTTTTCGAATTAGTTATAAAATATACGGATAATTCATTTCTTTTTTATCATTAAGAAACTTTTTATCATTATTAAAACTGTTGTATCTAAATTAATTAATAATCATTATATTTTATTTAATAATATATTATAAGTGTTTTAAATTTATAGACCTATTCTAAAATAGACTTTTTTTTATCTTATATTTGCAAAAGTGTGAGAGAAGAGATTAAAAGGGGTCAATTGGCTACGTTTAGATTAATTTAGAAAAATAGATAATTGCTAATTATAAATGTTATTATAATCAAATTCTAATAGAAGTCGAATTGGATACAAAATGCTTTATATTAATTGGCAATTTTAGGTCTAATTAATTTTATTTTATATATAATTACTTCACAACAAAGCAATTTGAATTTATTATTACATTATATTAATTATTATTGCTTTATTAAATAGTAATATAAGATAAAAATACTCTTTATGAAAAATATGAATATTTGCACGTGATATCGGAGTGCCTCTACAGACGAGTTTATCGCTTTGTAGATGTACTCCCATGTTGTCTAGTGGTTAGGATACCTGGCTCTCACCCAGGAGGCCGGGGTTCGATTCCCCGCATGGGAATATATTTTTTTCCAAACTTTTGCAAAATTTAATTTTATTTGGCGATTTATTTAAACAACACGTCGATAATTATTCTTAAATGATCCGAAAAACACAGATTTTTGCATTAATTCATTCTGCAATATCCCTTTTCTGACTAAAATTAAACTTGAAATTTAAATTTCTACTTTGTAGCTTATTTTTTATGATTCTTATTTATTCACATATTTTGGTAATTAAATAATTAACAATTTAAAATATCGAGTTCGAAGTTTAACGTTTATATCGTATATAAAATCATATATAGTAATTGAAATAAAAGTTAAAAATGTGTAAATAATATAAAAATAGTTATAAAATTAAATATAATAATAATAATTAAGCAGCTTTTAAAATTACTCCTACTACGTATTCAATATTTATATAAAATAAAATTTAGGTATTATAAAGTCCAGGGATTTAAATAAATATATTTTTAATTTATTCTGATGAGATATTTTTAACTAATACTGATAATATTCAATTAATTCTGGTATTCTTCTAATAAGTACAAATACATAAATCTAAAATTATATAAAATTTTATTATATTTTTATAAGAATCTAAACTAACAGAAAGTTTGATAAAAAAGAGGTTTTTTTAGTTCAGAAAACTTGAATAATAATAATAATATACATTGCCAATAAAAAGTTTTTTATATAAGCATCCATTCATATTTTCTGATGATTATTTTACAAATTTTACTTATTGAAACATAACATATGGTTTGCACTGGATGAATTCTCATTAAAAAAAATTTTAGTTTATAATTATATGAAAATGATAATGATGAAATTTTATTAATAATATTAATATTTTATACATACCGCTGTCGTAGAGCTTGCTAATATGACTAGTGATGCGAATAATCTGCAAAAAAGACAAAAATTATATAAAATATAATATATTTTAATTCCATTATAACTCATTATAACACATTAAAAAAATAATTCTAAGTTAAAAATAAATATTATATCTGAATAACATCTATAAATGTATCACTTTACACTAATCACATAATTAAGTATGATATATTATTAAAAACATTTTTGAAATTCGCGCCTTAAGTGTTTTTAAAATTTGCGCCCTAAATGACAGTTCCTTAAAACTATATAAAATACAATATTTTTCAATGCAAATTATATGTGTAAAAATATATCTACAAGTTAAAAATAAGTATCTTATGTGTTTAAACAATCCCAATAAATTTATCATTTCAAAACTAATCACATAAATAATTATATTATATTAATAAATAAAATACTTCTAATTATAAATTTGAAATTTTGCGCCTAAAATTTTAGTTCAAATTTAATCCGCATACTGTGCTGTCAAAAGTTTTGTAATGGAGTCGGTTGGTGTTTGTCAAATAATTTTTAATGTGATGTGACATAAATACAGAAATAAACAACAAAATAGGAGTTACAAGCTTTCTTTTACTCATTAGCCGTAACAGGTAATAATAATAATAAATCAAATAAATATGTACAAAACCTAATTGTATGACATGACATGAACAACAAGGATTTCTTTTACCTGAAGAAGAATGTAATGTCTCGTTTAATTTTTGACTATTTATTCAAAATCTCGTTTTACAACAACATGTGTTCGTAAAGTTGGACTTTGGTTGAAAAAACCTAGCGTTTTTTCTTGTAAGACAATAGTAGGACGTCTCTTGAAATTCGAACTTGAAACCTTTACATTCTTAGAATATCATGTTGTAGACTCATTTTTATTCGATATTAATGGAAATAGTTATGGATGTATATATAAGAATAATAGTTTTACTATATATAAGGAAAATAGAATATCTATATAGGAAAATACTATTTTGCATTATGAATGTCAAACATAACCTCAATTCCGTTGAACCGTCAATATTGCATTTAATTTTGAATTCTTTGTAAAACGTTTGTATTTCTGCAATAAACTAGTTGTGAGTAACATTTTGCCTTAAGGCAAGTTATATAATTAATAAGAAGTCTGATTATAATTGTTTTATCGAAAACTTTTCATCGCCATTTCCAACTGATCTTTCAGAGTTTTGAATTTTCAAAATCGGTTCAGGACGATGTCAAGCGATTCAGTATGACTTGAAACATTGAGAAAGTACGAAATTAGCAAATCGGATTTTTTCAGTCTCCAAATTTGAAAACAACATTAAATTTTATTAGACAAAGTTTGAAACAATATATTACAATTAAATTTAAAATTTGTTTTAATGCAATAAATAAAAAAGAAATTTCTTTTGTAATAAATATGAAATTTTCTACATTAATGTATTGCACTTTATTAAAAAAAACAACTAAAGATAAAATTATTTTTCAAAATAAAGTGTGCCTTTTTTATTATATTGTGACTTTCCATTTTGTTTTGTGAATCCAAATCCAAATTTGTAACTATATTTATTTCTGATTTCAAAGTCTTTTTAACATTTTTTTATTTAGTTTATTTAGTTTATTAAATAAAAAAATTATTCATTTTTTTAAATATTTTTTGTATTTATTACAGTTGTTTTAGCAAAAAATCCTAAAGCAATTTTGAAAATTGAAAAACCATTCTAAAACATAATGTATCTTAATAATCCTCAATTCTTAGTGTTCAAGTAAGTCAATTATTCAAATGCCACTTACACCTAGTTTATTTAATTTTTTATCCCGGCGGATATCCTTTGTAGTTTATAATCAGAACTATTTCTATGATAAAATCCTAAAAAGTAGGTTAGTAGTTGCATTTTAGAAACAAAATGGCAAAAGATAAGATAAAAGTATCTAACTAGTATTTTTATTCATTAAAAGAATAAAGGACACCGAAAATTATTTATTATTTTAAAAACGAAAGATAATAATAATTAATTTAGATACTTATATTATGAAAATTCTATACTGTTTAAAGTACGGTGAGCTAAAGTAGCAGTTTATAGAAAAAAATAGATGGTAGTAGTTAAATATTTTGTTATTATTATTATTATTTTAAATATAACAATTGGAAATGTTAAATTATGTTTATATATACAATTAGATACTGTAGAATTTAAAGTACTAAATTTTTCGTTCTAGTACAGCTGTATTATTTAAAATTATAATCCTTCGTATTACTTTCATTGAATGGTCATAAAAAATTAAAATCAGTGCAGCAGTTTTTGAGAAATTATCGACGAAACATCTAATTTTGATACTCATACATACTTTTTTCCAATTTGGGTGTCAAACGATTCAGAATGACTTGAAATGTCGAGAAAACATGAAGTTTGTCAAGGCAAAAACTTTTTTGGGAATTTTATGATTAAGATTTTTATTTCTTGGCAAATTGTATTAAAATCATAAAAAGACAATTATTTTATTAATAAATAATGTAATAAATGTCGTTATTTATTATGTAATTAATGCAGCAATAGATGAACAAGAATTTTTCCTCATTAAAAAAATTAAATATTCAAATTCCAAAATTTTGGAAATGTAAAGTTTCTTATGCATAGATATTATTTTGCAAAAATTAAAATATAAGACTTCAAAATTAAAGAAAAAAACAATAATATTTGAGATAAATAATAAAGATAAAGATTTACTCTTAATGTAAATTACAAAACAATTCTAACTAAAATTTTCTATATTTATAATATTTCAATTTCAGTCTAAATAAAAAAATGTTTTGTATAATATAATTCGAACTAAATATTTCAATTTTAATTAAAACAAAAATCAATACATATTTAGAAATAATAAAAATAATTCTTCAAAGAAAACCAAAAATATAAAAAAAAATCAAAATTTATTTTATTCTAAAATTGTTATTAATAAAGTTATATTAAAAAAGTCTTAAAATTCAATACAATGTGCAATTAATATACAAATTGTGTAAAATTTACTCAAATTTCATAATAACGCGGGTTAAGTTACACTTGGAAAATTTTCACTGACTTCGAAGGCACAGGATACGCAACCGCGTTATAAGCGAGTGGCTCGGTTGAATTAACTTTGAACATTCATTTTAGATGTTAACTAAAATAAACGACTATTTCATTATAAAACAAATTTTCATTTATTTTCAAATATATATACATAAATTTTTTGTATTTTTGTTAGAAAATTTGCATATTAAACAATCAAAAATATTATTCACTATGTAACTTGAGCAAAATTGTTGAAAATATAAAAAGCTAATAATAATTTAAAATTAAAAAAGTCGTTAATGTTTATAAAATGTGTTAAATTACTAAATTGTTTAAAATCTACACGAAGTTCATCATAACGCGGGTCATTTTGCACTTGGAAAATTTTCACTGACTTCGAAGTCACTATACGCAACCGCGGTATAACGAGGGGTTCCGTAAAATTCACTTTGAACGTTCATAAAGCTGCAGCAGCATTTGATTGTGGACAATTGTAATATAAAATAAATTTTGAGATTTTTTTAAAAATAATTGAAAATTTACAAATTAAATAGTTAGAAATATTAAAAAAAATATTCACAATGTAACTTAACAAAAAAGATTTAAATATGCTAATTTGTAAAATTATGTATTAAGAATGTTTTAAATTCTAATAAAATGTGTTATTTAAAATATATTGTGTAAAATTAATGTGAATTTAGTGATAACGAGTTTTAGTTTGCACTTGGAAAATTTTCACTGACTTTGAAGTCACTGTACGCAACCGCGTTATAAGCGAGCTGCTCGGTAAAATTCACTTTGAACATTCATAAAGTTACAGCAGCAATTATAATATGAAACAAATTTTGAGATTTTTTTTAAATAATTGAAAATTTACAAATGAAATAGTTACAAATATTAAAAACAATATTCGCAATGTAACTTAAGAATTTTGAAAATATGAAAAATGTAAAAAAAATCACAGATTTCGAAGGCACCATACACAACCGCGTTATAAAGAGGGAAGAAATAACTCTGAAAGTAATAAAGCTAAAGCTGCTTTTTAAATTTTAATAACAGACTATTATTTGATTGTGGACAATTATAATATAAAACGAATTTTGAGATTTATTTAAAAAAATAATTGAAAATTTACAAATAAATAGTTAGAAATATTCAAAAATATATCCACAATGTAACTTAAGAATTTTTTTTGAAAATACGAAAAAGTTAATAAATTTTCACAGATTTCGAAGGCACCATACACAACCGCGTTATAAAGAGGGAAGAAATAATTTTGAACTTAATGAAGCTAAAGCAGCTTTTTAAATTTTAATAACAGACTATTATTTGATTGTGGACAATTATAATATAAAACGAATTTTGAATTTTTTTTTAAATATAATTGAAAATTTACAAATTAAATAGTTACAGATATTCATAATGTAACTTATATTAAGAAAAAAGATCAAAGTATAAAAATTTAATAAATTTTCACAAATTTTGAAAGCACCATACACAACCGCGTTATAAAGAGGGAAGAAATAACTCTGAGCGTAATGAAGCTAAAGCAGCTTTTTTAAATTTTAATAATAGACTATTATATACATATAAAATAAATTTTGATTTTTTTTTTAAATTGTGAATATTTTTATTTTATAAATTTTATTGAAAATTCGCAATCAAGAATGAAAAGTTATGTTAAATAAATAAATAAATATTTTAAATGATATACATTTTTACAAACACATTTTGCAATGATTAATATTGATTTTTACTATTGCTAAAGCATTGGAATTTTTAATTTACATTATTATTAATTAATTTTAAACTTATTTATCAAAATTTCAAATTTTAACATTACATAACTATCCATGAAAATAAAACTTGTCCATCCTAAGTTGCATTACAAGAGAGTCCTTTATCTACTCACCGCAATTGTTGGGGCCGCATTTTCCGTGCTCTGGGGACCCCCCGCCCGCCTCTTTTTCACCAACAATCACCCAAAAATCCAACAAACGATCTTCCGACAAGCACTCGTAAACATCTAAATGGAGATATATATTTTTCGTAAATATATATCTTAACGTATAAATGTCTTTTTATTATTTTTTATTTGATTTTTGACGACGACTGTTCGGCAACTAAGCCAGTCGACCGTTCGACTTGAACTAAAGTGTTGGAGCAAAGCTCGAAGTTTCGAACTTGGAGACGATGAGACTTGTACCGAGGAGGGGACATCGGAACAGTAGAAAGAGATGAATGGATGGATGGTTGAGAGCTGTCAATGGAGATGTTTATGCGCCCAGGAAAGTAGTCCTCAAGAACGGTGGACGTTGGGTTTGAATTTGGGGGTCCGGTTATAGTGACCCACAGGAATTAAAAGAAATATTTGTTAGATTGTCACATATTATGAGTAGTACCCAAAAACGGTGGACGTTGGATTTGAATTTTGAGAATTTGCGGGGTCCGGTTATAATGACCCACAGGAATGTAAAGGAATATTTATTTTATCGATCTTAGATGATGTAGGAATTTTTATGAATGTTTATCAAACTAGTCGTGTTCGACTTCTGAGTGTTTGGACGTAGTCTCCCCATGGACGTTGAGTTCGAATTTGGAGTCTGGATATAATGACCCCAGGAATTAGAAGGAATATTTGTTGGATTGTTACATATTATGAAAATTAGACGTGTGTAGCATAAAGTGCAAAAATGGGTTTTCTGGAAAATTGTTATATGGACAATCAAGCTAAAATGACTTCTGTCTTTCGATCAAAAGCAAAAACAAAACGCTCTAAGATGATACTACAGTCTGAAGAAGAGGTCTTCTTATATTTTATATCCTATATTTGGGTTCATTTTTCGAACTTTATACTAGTATTTTTATGAAATATTTTCTAAACTAATGGTATATGATCTTCTTCTAAAGGGCTGGAAATAAATTAGACTAGTATCTAACTTACATTAACGTTTCTCAGAACTATATGCCTTCATGCATAAATTTAAATTTTTAATTTATTAAGCAAAATAATTATTTTGCTTTCAATTTTTTAAATTAAAGTAGAGTATGTTATAGTAATCGTCCAAAAATCGAGAATTAAATTTTTTACGTTTCAAGACTTTCTGAACATTTTTGCATACCTCAGAACAAATAGATGTGTATGTGTGTATTTTGTGTGGATACAATTTTCTGTCGACGTTTTCGGGAGCACGTATCAACCGATTTGAATGATTCCAAAACCTTCGATACCTATTTATGGGGAGATGTGCTGATTAGTTTTTCACAAAGGCAGGTCCGGTCGTTTCGGAGATACGCTAAAAATGGTAATTCAGTTTTTGAGAGAACGGAGCGTCCGATTTCAATTATTCAAAAAGCATTTTACTTGTATTGACCAAATGAAGAACTTGTGAAACTTTTGGGAAGGCAAGGCTAGCGGTTTTGGAGAATCGAATAAAAAAAGGAAACTAGTGGGGTATGTGGCATCGTGCCTTAAGGAAAATTGCTGGAACTTCCCGTACCGTAACGAAATGTTCGAGGAATATTGAATGTTTTCAAATAGATTATTATAAAAATTGTAACATTGTCTGTCTATTTATAAGAATTATATAAACTGAATTGCAAAGTTGAAATTATTTGATTAAAGTGTATTAGAACTTTAGTCAGGATTAAAAATAAAATCTGAATTATATTCGATCCACAAAAAAAAATTTTTTTGAAAAAAAATTGAAAAAAACTATTTTGAAACAATTTTTTTTTCAAAATCAATTATTTTGTTAAAACAAGCAGAAAGTTTTTCGAATCATTTAAATCGGATACTTAGATCTCTGAAAAACTGCCATTTTTGCACATTTAGATCTGTATCTTCTAAATGGCTGGACCTGCCTTTGCCAAAATCTAATAACGACTTCTCCCAATCATTGATAATTGAATGTTTTTTAGATCAGATCATTCAAATCGGATGCTCCGATCTCTCAAAAACTCGATTTCTATATTCTGCACTCTTTGCTCTTTATCTCCGTAACGACTGGACTTGCTTTTGCCAAAAACTAATCAGCACATCTCCCTATCAATAGGAATCGAATGTTTTTTGAATCATTCAAATCGGTTGATCCGTGCGCCCGAAAACGTGGACGAAAAATTGTATCCATCCATACATACAAACACACACACATCCATCCATTTTTTCTGAGGTATGCCAAAATGTTCAGAAACCTTCAAAACGTCGAGAAATGCAAAAATTTTCAATTTCGATTTTTGCATGATTAGAATAACTTACCCTACGGGAAGTTAAAAAATGCCATTTGGCGGTCAGAAATGATTGACATATGCACATCAAATTTTCATAATAAGTATAAATTTTGTCTACATTTTTATGGGTTCCGTATCATTGTTTATCCATTAGACTACGATACATCGTTTACCCGCTTCGATATTTCATCTCTACGGAGCTAAAGCAGTGGCATTGCGTTAAAAAAAGTTCATAATTTCCAAAACATTTCAAAATAAAAAAAATCATTTTTTTAAAAAAACTCACTTTCTAAAAATTTCAAAATTTTCAAAAATCTAATTTTTTCAAAGATGTACAAAAGTTTTGAATCTTTTTTACCAAATTTAATTTTTGGAACGGAAAGTTCTGGCAATTTGGGTAAATTGCGATGCCATATACAGCTCGTTCTTTGAAATCCTTCTTCTCTAGATTTGCAAGTAGATCATAAGTGGATCGTGAATATTTTTAAAGTATTATAAATTTCGTACATCTTTTGCAATAATTGGTATACAAATAGCTCAAATTTTAATTTAGGCACTATTATGAATCTATTATGAATAATTTTCTTGAAATCTTGCTTTGTTTCATCATCATCAGTGGATCATGGACAAATCTATAGATTTCCAGGTGCTATCTCTATAATTGGTATGCGAATAATCTAAACTCCAATTTAGAGACCAAGAATAATCTTCAAATATCAGATGCATCTGGCAGTCAATTTTCTTCATAAATTGCAAGTTGCTCATCAGCGATTTGCAATATAATTTAGCAGTCTTTTCTATCAATGATATGCTGATATTTTCTTCAAAATTGTCCACCTGGTCGGTACCCTGTAACTGTCTCACCATTATTCTTCACCCAATTTGTCAAGGAGAAGAGTTGATCATCAGTGGATTGTAATACAATTCAGCAGTCCCTTGGTATCATTTTATGTGTAGATATTTTTACGCAATCCAAAAAGGATGCAATGTAATAATAATGTTGTCGTCGTGGTCGTTATCAACGACCATATCCCATATCCCATATCCCGTGTATGTCTCATTTTGCTCTCGTCGACTTCTCGTCTTATCAGGACCAACAATGTTGGTCTGTTCGTGTTTTGTCATTTTTTCACATATTCAGGAAGAAAAAATGACAAACAAATACATCCGAGTTGAAAGGCAATTGTGAATGATCCACGATTTTTTGCTGATTTTTGCGTTTTTCGCAACATTGTCCTATGCTCTCCTCGTCAATGACGTCAATATCGATAATCGTCGGCGTGTGTGGTGTATATCGATTTTTTGGACTTTATCATCGTGAAATAAAATTATTTAATGAATGCGTTATCTTAATTCCAAGAAGTGACTAATTTAGCACATTGCGAATAATTTTGCTGATTGCGAAGTAATTAGCAGAGGATGATGATAAAATGTTGTTTTGCTTTTTTGAGCTTTTTTGTTTGGATACTTTTTTGCCAGTTCCAAGTATTTGGCGCCACGAGGGAAAAAAATTGTTTGATATTTGGATCTTGGAAAAAAATGAATGAGACTTTGTTGATGAACTCGTAATCAGAGATAAGAGTGAGGAGAACTCGTGATCTGAGGACTTGTTATATATATTCATATACATATATAGGACAACCCTCTGAGTTGCCTTCTGATAAAAAAAATCAAAATATATTAGGGTAACTATGGGATTGCCTTGTAGTAGTCATTAATAGAAATAATGCTACTGAATTATCTGCTTTGTACCAGTGAATCTCTTCGTGTTAAAATTTGTTATAAACAATATCTGTCATCATATTAATTTAGTCGTACGCATTTCAATATCCAGTAATAATTTATATATGTATATATATATACATATATAATTATCCTGATAATAATTATCCGCCGTTAATTAGATCAAGTCGACGACGGGGTCACCAAAACGATAACAGAATTATATTATGTATGTCCTCCTCTCTGGGTTTCGTAATTTTATACAAACGACCGACAAATTTTATACTAAACATATATTTACAAGAAAAGAGGAACACGATAAAAAAATTAATTGAATCAAAAAATCTGGAATAGAAAATAAATTCAACTGGATATCAGAGTTCTTGATTTTTTTTTGCTGCAGGTTGTGCAATGAGGTAATTGGAGCAAAAATGATGACATAGATATGGTCGATTTAAATCCTAAGATTTTAAACTTTTTTAGCAAGAAATGAAAATTATTTTTAACGCAAGATGAGTTTACGAAAAAATTTGATTTGGATTTTCAGATTCAATTCAGGATGACTTGAGACGTCGAGGTTAGTTTTTCAGATTTTCTGAAAAATCTCGATTTTGTTTTTTCTTCGACATTTTTAAAGATTAACTATTAAATAATATGTGTACAAAAATATTTCTCAAAAATTAAATTATTTCTGGAGATAAAGCTGTTTGACCACGATGATTCTTCATGATACCCACGATTTCTCAATTTCTACCAGACCAATTTACTTTGACTATTTTTAATTTTAATTATTTTTTTCTAAGTTTTTGAAAAATTAATTAATAACTTGTAAAAAAAATATTATTAGATTGTTGGACTTTTTTAATCTTTAAATGCTGAGCTAATTTTTGCATAAAATTTTTGGATCTGATTAGTGTTTCTGAAATATTTTTTGCATCTAGCCACTTCTTCTCAATATTTTTGATTCTTTGACCAGTAAATTGTAGTCGACACAAATTGTTTTTAGATTTTAGAACCATTTTGCCGAATATGTTGAACGTCACTTTCTTACAATAGTATTAGCGTCGATATATCGACGGCTAGCACTGACAAAATTGAATTGTTTTAAGATTAATTTTTAACTTTCCGTAGGGTAAGCTATAGTAATCGCAAAAAATCGAAAATGAAAATTTTTATGTATTTTTTTGTTTCAAAAGGTTTCTAAACATTTTGACATACCTTACAAAAAAATGGATGTATGTGTGTGTGTGCCGATACAAATTTTTGTCGACGATTGATCAGATCAACCGATTTGAATGATCCACAAAAACATTAGATTCCTACTGATAAGGAGATGTGCTGATTAGTTTTTGGCAAAGGCAGGTCTAGCCGTTTCGAATATACGAAGAACGGAGCGTCTGATTTTAATAACTCAAAAAAATGTTTTATTTGTATTAACAAGATGAAGAACTGATGAAATTTTTGTGTAGGCAGGTCTAGCGATTTCGGAGATCTAGTAAAAAATTGAAAACTAGCTGTGTATGGCATCGTGCCTTAAGGCAAATTGCTGGAACTTCTCGTACCATAACGAAATGTTTGAGGAATGTTAAATGTTTTCAACTAAACTAGATTATTATAAATACTTTAACATTGTCTAATATTTATAAGAATTATATAAACTGAATTGCAAAGTTGAAATTATTTGTTCAAAGTATATTAGAACTATATTCAGAATTAAAAATAAAATCTGAATTATTTTCGATAAACAAACAAAAAATTTTTTTTGAAAAAAAAATTGAAAAAAAAATTTGGAACAAATTTTTTTTTAATATCAATTATTTTGTTAAAACAAGCAGAAAATTCTTTGAATTATTTAAATCAGACGCTTAGTTCTTTCAAAAACTGCCATTTTTTGCACATTTAGCTCTGTATTTCCGAAATTGCTGGACCTGTCTTTGCCAAAAACTAATCACCCCTTCTCCCTCTTCAGAAACCTTCAAAACGTCGAGAAATGCAAAAATTTTCAATTTCGATTTTTGGACAATTACAATAACTTAGCCTACGGGAAATTAAAAAATAATTCCATTTGTCGGTCAAAAATGATCTTTAGACATATGTAAACACGTATTATTAGATATTTTATAAAGATTATAATAATAAGTACAAATATTTGTGTTCATTTATATGGGTTCCGTACCAATGTTTACATGTTAGACGACTATGTGGCGCTTACGCGCTTTATAATTCGACTTCAAATCAGCTATGAAACGCGATTGCTTAAAAAAATGTTCAAGATTTCTTTAAAAAAAATTAAATATAAAAAATCTAATTTTTCAATTAAGTCAATTTTTTTCCAAAATTTCAAAATTTCTCAAAAATTGAATTTTTTTAAAGTTTTGCAAAGTTTTGTTAAATAATTTAGTTTTCGCTAAGGGAAGTTTTTGCAATTTGCCTTAAGGCACGATGTCATGACCACTAGTTGATTAGTAAATTTGTGCATTATATACACAATCAAAATGCCACTTACGCCTAATATATAAAAGATAAATACATGAAAGATTTTTCCTAATACGCCAGTAATTTAAATAGCTTTGAGATTAATAACCGTTATTATATCAATAAATCGCCGTTTAATATTCGATTCCGTTTATACCGTCGATTCGTCGATGTTTTGCTGCCTCGCGCATTAATACACTTTGACTTTCCGAACTACCAACAAATGCTTTGGCTGCCGCTCGCCCATCGCTTCTCTTCTCTCGCACGGCCGATCTCTTCGCCCGCGAAAGCTGCCCGATCCTCCGTCCTCCGTCTTCCGTCCGCCGTCCGTTCGTCGGCGAGAATTTCGGAAAAGCTCTTTAGTAAAGCGACGGACGCGTCGCCGTCAACATCAGGACGCTATACGACTTTTTTTTCATTACAATATTAAACGATATATGTATATTACAATTGTTTTCTAATCCTCGGTCGATTTGAATTTTTAATGTTCTGTGAGGATTTTTTGAAACGAGGGGGTGCTTAAAGGACACTTGTAAAGAATGAGACGCCTCTGGCTGAGCTTGGTTGTTGCCTCGCTCGGTTTCGGACTGGCGAATGCTGTGGTATGTCTAATAAATAAATCATTCATAATAATAATTATTATTGGTAATCGATCAATTTGCAATCTCTGACAAAAATTCAAAATTTTCGTGCGACCTCGTTATAACGCGTGTGGTTGGATCCAACCGCGTTATAGCGAGGTTGCTACTTTGTGACTAGTGTGATTTATAATTATTTATGCATTGAACAATTATATGTGGTTTTCTCTAATAGCTTCTCAGGATACATAATACATTTTGGATTTTTTTGATTTTTTACAACTTTTACGATATTTTGGCAATACGAGCATAAAGTTTGATTTTGTTGCCAATTTATATGCAATAGTCGAATTTATAAGTGTTTTTATAGAGCTCTTCAGGACGCACCTTTGAAATTGTTATTTTTTTAATATTTATATTCTGATTACTATACTAATAATAATATGAATATTTAAGAATAAATTTCATTTCATTGTAGATTTATATGCAATAATGAAACTTAAAAGTGTTTTACATTAAGTTCTTCAGGATGTATCTTTCAAATTTAACTCTAGCAATCCCTAAATTTTTTTCTTAAATGTTTTTTTTAAATTTATATTTTGATTTTTACTGTCGTGAAATAATTGTAATATACGAGCATAAATTTCATTTTATTTTTATTGTATGCAATAGTTGTTACCAAATTATGAAAGTATTGTTGAATGAACTTTTTAGGAAGTGCATTTTAAATTAATTTGTTGTGAACTAAAATATTTCTTTCCTTATATTTTCATTTATGTATTAAATTACGTAATTTTGTTATATAGAAATAGTAAAAGTTAAATTAATTTTACAATTATATTTCGGCTATTGCATGTATTTTTCTAAGGGCTTCTCAGGTCATACAATATATTTTGTAATACTTTATACTACTAAAATTAATGCATTTTTTTTCAAAAATAATTTTGTATTGTGAAAATAATTGTAATGCTCAGCCTAAAAAGTTCGTTGAATATTACGTTTATTTCGAAATTTTAGTCAAATTACATATACTGAATTCAAATAGAATTTTGGTTATAAAAATATGTATATATATAAATTATACCTCCCACTATAAATTATAAAAAAAACATCTCAACCGATCGTTCCACAAAACTAATCCACATCAAAGTGAAATACTTACTTAAATATATTATTTATATTATTATTAATTAATTACTTGCCAATATGGATATATTCTTTATCTCGAGTTTCAACGATTTATGATTTAATTTTTTTTAGTGAATTATGTAATTTTACAACGATAACGCGTTTGTTGTGAAAAACAAGAACATTTTGTTTACAATATCCTTCCGAACAAGTTCAGAAATATTAATATTAAGTTCATTCGTTAGATAAACTTGTTACAAAATCGAAATGAAGGCTACAAATAGTTAATTAGAATAAAATCAAGTTTATAATTATTATACGCATTAAACTTCAAAAATCGCTTTTTCGCATTTGATCAATTTTCTTTGCAAATTAAATGGTAAATTGATTCAGAACACTTTGGAGTTGATTTGTTTCGTTTGGTGATCGGTCAAGCCATTTTTAGTAATTAACAGCTGAAGGTGTAATTTTTAAATTTAGTTGAAATATCATATTGCAAACAAATTTACAATATACAAAATATTTTTTATATAAACTCATCAAGGACCTCAAAGTAAAAGTGATTGTCGATGAGCTTTTCTTAAGTTCTAGATAGTTATAATTTGAGTACAATATTTTTATTGTATCCATTTTAGTAACAAAATCGCAAAATTCTCAAAACTTTTGTAATCTACAAAATATGATTTTTTAAAATTTTGACACTTATTTAAATTTTTTTTATATAAAGTCATTAAGGATCTCAAAGTAAAAGTGATTGTCGACGAGTTCTTCTTAAGTTTTACAAAGCTCTAATTTGAATATAATATTTCTCATTTCTCAAATTCCATATTAATAACAGAAATGGGAAATTTTCAAAAATTTTATGAATCACATAATATGATTTCTTTTAATATTCCGCATATAAGCATATTAAGGATTTCAAAACAAAAGTAATTTTCAAGGAGCTCGTCAGCTCATGTCTTAAATACTAGAAAGCGCCAAATTGCACACATTACTTGTCAATATATTTTTTTATTAACAGTACAAACAAAAATTATAAAATATTTTATAACATACAAAATATTAACAATTTTCTGAATGTAATGACATTAATCTGATACTCTAGATCTGTTAGTCTTGACAATCTGATTCAACCCTCAGTGCACAACCCTTCTCAAACTATTTTAACAAATTCTCTTATAACACATTATCAATCTATATATCTTCTTAGTTATAAAGTACATTCATAACATTTTTTTTAAATAAAACATCTTTTTGGTGACCCTCAATTTTCTAAAACAAAGCTCCAAACAAACAAAAGAATAGACTTTTTAACAGTATAACCCTCAGTGCACGAATTTAAACAATTTGTATTCTAACACTATATCAAATGCATATTTTTTAAATTGCAAAATACATTAATTTTCGTTTCGAAAAAATCAATTTTTTGGTGACCCTTCAATTTTCTAAAACAAAGCTCCCAGAAATCTAATCATGACGATTCGACTTTTTAACAGTCTAACCCTCAGTGCACGACTTTAAGCAATTTGTATTCTAACACATTATCAAATGTTTATTTTCTAAATTGCAAAATACACTTACAATTTTTTTTTTCAAAAAATAAATCAACTTTTTGGTGACCCTTCAATTTTCTAAAACAAAGCTCCCATAAATTTAAACTTGACGACTCGACGTTTTAATAGTGTAACCCTCAGTGCACGAAATTAAACAATTTGTATTCTAATACACAATCAAATAAATATTTTCCAAAATTGCAAAATACACTTATAATTCGTTTTTTCAAAAAAAGAACAACTTTTTGGTGCCCTCTTAATTTTTTAAACCAAAGCTTCAAAGCTCTCGAGTCGACGTTCTACCAGTATAACCCTCAGTGCGCGCTTCAAACAATTTTACTCCTAAGACTTCATCAAATACATATCTTGTAAATTACAAAGTACACTTGTAATATGTTTTATTTAATTTTTTTTTTACTAAAAATCGATTTTTTTCCTCGATAATCTCCCATCGGTGACCCCAAGAGACCGCAACGCACGCGGTCAATTTCAGTTCCAGTTACATAAGCGAGGACTAATTTATTTTACGACGATGTTGATGTAAAATGTTATAAATAAAGTCCAAAAAAAATGTTGTAGACTTTTTAAAAATATAAAAAATAGGTTATCACTTGTCGCTTCGGTCGCTTTATCATATCCGGAATTTCGCAATTTTGTCGAGAAGTAGTAGATATCAAGTGTAATAATTATATGATGTATAAATTATATATATATATATATATATATATATATATATAATAGTATTAATATTAGAAAATGTTTTCTGAACAAAAAGGTTTGAAGGTTCTAAGGATTTTTTGTTATTTGATCTCTTCTTTGCAGCATCTTAGAATAAAAGACAAAACAATAAAATTTTTTTAAAAATTATTAAGTTTTTTTCAGTTTTGGCATCAAACGATTCAGAATGACTTAACACTTCGAGAAAACATAAAATTACTGAATCCTTCTACTTTGAGAATTGTATAAAACAAAATCACTTCTATAGATTCTTCATACTTTCTTTGAAGTGAATTTTATTTCAGGACTACATAAAGTAAGATCTGAAGAGTTCATCACGTTTATTTTAGTTTTTTTTCATAACTTTTTATGCAGAACATTAGAAAAAATTCGTACCTCGTTTATTGTCAAATTTTTATGAAATTTGGTTTTACTGTAATTATATTAGATAAATCAAGGTATATTGTATGCAAAATATATGTATTTCTGGTACATAATGTATGGTCTGAAAATTGAAAATCACATTTATTTTGGAGCTTTTTGCAGGTTTATAGGCAGAAATATTTAAAAATTAATAACTTAGTATATATTGAAGAAATGTCTTAGGTGAAATGTTAGAACAATAGGCTTGAATAATGAAAATAAGGAAAGTCGTGTTTAATTTTTGGAAATCGCGTTTGTAAATGCCTCGAATTTTTATATGCACTGAAATTGAACAAAATTGAATTTTTTGCTCATTTTCAGTATTTTGTTTTGATATGATTAACTCATATATATTGCAACATATTTTATTAAAATTGGTACTTTCTAGTATTTATATTGGGTGCGGTCTGAAAAGCTCGTTGAAAATCACGTTTGTTTCTATGCAGAAAATAGAATAAGTAGAATTATTTTATCTAGATTATGGAATTTTACTTTATTATTATTAAAATAGAGTTATTGAGGAAAGTTTTATTCAAACTACAATGCTTTATGTATAAAATATACACAACAAAACAATACAAAATGTATATTTTTATTTGCATTACTCATTTTTATAATGTAGGGAATTGCATGAAATTTTTTTGAATATCATACTTTTAGTTATATATACATTTTTTTTGATGATTTAATTATAATATTACAAAACGTGACTTTACAAAACTTTCGTACAGTTAATAAACATTTGACAAATAAAAATTTATATTTTCGGAAATTTTTGGCCAACGGAAGGAAGCTGTCGTCCCAAGAAAACAAAAAGACAAATTATAGGGTCTTTGGGGTCAGATTACTCGTTCCATATATATAGATGTATGCCTTGTATAAATACGTATAAATGTATATATGTGTCGGTTGAAAACATGTGTTTTTCTAATTTGTCTGTTAGAAGCGGCTATTTTAATTAATCTCAGAACTTCCTGCATTAATACTGAACATATGCATTTATTTGATCTTTCATTTGAAACGGATTCAGATCTCGATTTGTCTATTGACAATATAGAAATATAATAGAAAAGCAAATTCCAATAATAATTTACATCGAACTATCTTGAAAATTCTGAAAAAGAATAAAGAATCTACAAAAAATATTTTGCTTGAATAAATTTTGAAGGAGAAGTTTATTTGTTTTGCTAGAAAATCCGATTAGCTCATTTTTTTCGACGCTTCAAGTCATTTTGAATCGGTAGATTCCAAAGTTGGAAAAGCTTAAGATTCTTTAAAAAGTTGCAAACTTTGCGAGTAGTACACAAAATGACAAAAAAATCCTTGGAACTTTAAACAATTTTGTTAAACAAATTATTTACCTCTCGAAGTTTATGTTCTCACCAGAAAATCCGATTTTCCTATTTTATGCTTCAAGTCATTCATTATAAGTAGTAGAGTCCAGGTCTCTGATCCATGCAGAGATATATTTTAAATTAGCATTTTATTAGAACCATTGATTCTTATGAATACTTATTTTTTTAGATTTTAGATTTAGGTTGGTTCATTTAATTTTAGGTTACTTCATTTAAATATGGAGCTTTTCTTATACATGAAAAAACATTAATTTTTTTTCGATTATAATTTATTTTGGTTCAAAGAGATATGTTACATCTAATCATTTTAAATCAGGTAAATGTCCATATTCGGCTTTGAATTCAAAATTAGGTTTTTCAATTTTGTCACCACCTTATTAACTTTCCGTAGGGCAAGTTATAATAATTGCAAAAAAATCGAAAACGAAAATTTTATATATGTTTACGTTTCAGAGGTTTCTGAATATTTTGGCATACTTTAGAAAAAATTGATGTATGTGTGTGTGTGTGTGCGCGTGTGTGTATGTGTGTTCGGATACAAATTTTTGTCGACGATTTCGGGAATACGGATAAAGCGATTTGAATAATTCAAAAAACATTCGATTCGTATTGATAAGGAGACGTGCTGATTAGTTTTTGGCAAAGGCAGGTCTAGCCGTTCCGGAGATATGGGGCAAAAAGTGCCGAAAACGGTAACTCAGTTTTTAAGATAACGGAGCGTCCAAATTGAATAATTCAAAAAACATTTTACATGTATTAACAAGAAAAAGAACTGATCAAATTTTCATGAAGGCAGGTCTAGCGGTTTTGGAGATCTAGTAAATAAAATAAAAAATGCCACATCAAATTATCAGATATTTTATAGAGATTTTAACAATAAGTATAAATTTTGTTTATATTTCTATGGGTTCCGTACCAATGTTTATCCGTCAGACAGCAACGCGGCGCTTACGCGCTTTGACATTTCGTCTCTATGCAGTTAAAGCAGTACGATTGCTTTGAAAAAAAGTTCAGAATTTCCAAAATATGTCAAAATAAAAACATTTTTTTTCAATATTTTTTTTTCAAAAAAAGTAATTTTTTGTCAAATTCTCAATAGTTTCTCAAAAATCTAATTTTTTCGAAGTAAATTTTTTTCAAAAATGTTCCAGCAATTTACCTTAAGGCACGATGCCATGCGCTCCACTAGTTTAATTTTAGATTCGTTCATTTAAATAGGAAGCTTTTTTCCTAAGAAAATACATGAAAAAACATTTTTTTTATTTCGATTATAATTTATTTTGGTTGAAAAAGACTTGTTACGGCTACCTTTATTTTAAATCAGGTAAATGTCCATATTTGGCTTTGAGTTCAAAATTAGGTTATCCAATTTTGTCATTTTAAATGACCACCCTATATAAATAAATGTTTGGCTTGTTATGTAAGTACTTACAGTTATTAAAAAAAAATAAAGGAGCTTTCATTGATCACGTGATTGACCCCCTCCCCCTTCCCTACAAACATCACGTGTATTTTTAGTTACAAGAAAAAATGATATTTTTTGGAATTTTTTATTTGAAAATGTCTGGATTTTTTTTTAAAATTCAGGTAAAAAATTAATACATGTGATATCTTACTAGACTTTTCTCTTCCCCACATGATATTTTGTGATTTTCTGTCGAACTAAAATTTTCAAAATTTGTGAAAATTGTAGCTCCCAGGTGTATCTTGTGAATTCTTAGATCTCTAGTGGTCATTAGCTCTTCTTTTTCAATTTTCTTCCAAATATGGTCAATATATTTCCTATCGGCCTCTAAAAGCCTCACGTGATCAATGGATGCCTTCCTAGCACAAATTTTCAAAATTTGTCAAAATTGTAGCTCCCACGTATACCTTGTAAATTCTGAGATCTCTAGTGGTCATTGGCTCTTCGTTCTCAATTTTCTTCCAAATATGGTCAATATATTTCCTATCGCCCAAATTCCCGAAATAACCCGATACTTCTGAATAAATCCGATTTGAAATGCACAAATCGACAAATGTATTTTTACTTGTATTCGCCGGAGTCGAAAGAAATCCAATATGTATGAGAAAATGTGTTGACTTCACTTGAAGAAGAACATGATCTTCGCAAGTGTCAGTGTCATTTCAGTGGATTTCGTTCTGGGAATATTATGTGGACGACACGACGACGTCTTCCTTCCTTCGTTTTGCTGAGATTGGTAGAATTCTAGGACAGACTTTGGAAACCAGAAGTAAAGTTGATAATTTTTGAAAACTTTTGTCCGAAAACATCTAATACTGACGTCAAATTAGGGAAATTTGAAATTTCTCTAACAATAAGTATATCATTCCTAAATCCAAGACTATGGAAACAGACATACTTTGGCAACTAGACCTAGAATTTATAACTTGCAATAACTTTTTTCCAAAAACGAAGTGAAATTTGAGAAAACGAAAATTTTTCCAAGATTATCATTTTTAATTCCCAGACACTGGAAACAGACAGACTTTGGCAACTAGAAGTACAATTTATAATTTATAACAACTTTTTTCCTAAGCATCTAATATTGACGTCAAATTAGAGAAATTCAAGATTTTTTTAAGTTTATCTTTTCTTATTCTAAGATACTGGGAGTAGACAGACTTTGGCAACTAGAACTAGAAATTATAACTTGCAGTAGCTTTTTTCCAAAAACTGAAGTGAAATTTGAGGAATTAAATTTTTTTCCAAGTTTATCATTTCTAATTCTAACAGATTGGAAACAGTTTAGAAGTTTTTCTTGATTGCCTGGAACTATCTAAAACTGACGTCAAATTTAGACCAATTGACACTTTGACGACTATTATCAGCATTGTTGAAATTGTATTTGTACGTTATTTTTGTAGGTATTTTCATCATGCTTAAATTTATGATACAGTCCAACTTGAAATTCATAGACTTTATTTATAATAACGTTTCCTGAAAAATAACGTTTTAGTGGAATAGATAATTTTTTCAATTATAACTTGATACATAGCTAAACTAGATGTAAGTAGTGCAACTACTGAATTAACTTAATCGAATTGATATCTAGTAAATTATCAGAATCGGATATTAATTTATCAAATTTGGTTAATTTTTTTCTGACAAAAACATCAACTTCTCTAGTATTGTTTTATAATTTAGAACTTCTACTCCTCTGGTGACACCTGATCAATTACTAGTTGTAAGTAATCTTACACTTGTTGAATGAAGTCAGTGGACTTACCTGATGTTTTTTTCTTGCAAATTTAAAATTTGCAAATATTTTTTATTAGAATTATCGGAATTGGTTCTAAATAATAAACGCATCTTTTATCATCATAGAACTAAAGATGTGCATCTTAGATTTGGATCAAATTTCTATCATTAATCGATCGTTAGTTTTAAATTTTATATGAAACACCTGTATAATTAAAAATGATTTTTGAGGCATATTTACTTCTAAAGTTTTCATTAGTTTCGAATTTTCTAAAGTTAATAAGCTTTTTAGTAGATTTGCGTAATTTGTAAACCAAAATTTTGTTACCAAGAATAGGCTATTCACCATATTTTAACGAATAACAAAATTGTTGTAAATTTTATCTATATTATTGTTGTTTTTAGCTTATTGAAATTGCTTATTAAATCGAGTTTTTTTAAATGTGGAAGTTAAAAAATGGGCTCTCAATTTTGCGTAGAATTTTTAGCAGAGCTTTTGTATTTTTGAGCCAAAATTGGGAAACACTGATCTAAATATTTAAAAAAATATATATCTTCACTGTTTTGCATTTTTCTAAGTCCACCTACATGTATTTTGATTTTTTTTTTAATTATTTTGCTGTGAGGATATTTTTAAG
Source organism: Ctenocephalides felis (assembly GCF_003426905.1). NCBI lineage: Eukaryota > Metazoa > Arthropoda > Insecta > Siphonaptera > Pulicidae > Ctenocephalides > Ctenocephalides felis. The sequence goes on from NW_020539726.1 coordinate 45,920,405, forward strand.
TTACTTATCTTAACTATGAAAATTTAAAACCATGCTCTGCGGATCCACTTATCTAAATATTCTGAAAAAATATTCATTTTATCTAAATTAGTATTTTTTTAGAATTATTGGAAAAGAAATATCTATTAAATTATTATATTAAAATAATAAGCATAATTAGAATTAATTCGGAAGATACTCATGTCCAAAAATTAGATGTCATGTGAAAGCTATGCAAAATTTAGTACAAAAATAATCTGTTATGGCTCATATTTTTACAAAAATAAACTTTGTTATAAATTTCATCTATATTTGTGAAATTTCTTATTTTTAACTTATTGAATTCATAGATTGTTTTGAATAATACAAATTTCATCCAGAAAAAATTGATATCCAAATTAAATATCCATAACTCAATATATCCATGGTGTCAATGTATTAATTTATAATGCAAAACACAAGAAAGCAACAATAAGTATTCTGATACAAGTACTTGATATGAAATTTCTTAAAATATAAGCAAATGTATAACAAAAGTTCGGTAATAACAAAATATTTTCTATCTAATTATTTATTTTTCATACAGACGTGCAGAACACGTCACACATCATTTCAGTCAAAATTTTTTAACAAAAGTTTTATAAATTAATACAAATGTATTAATTATCCAATTAATAACATAGAAATATTGTTAGGTTTCTTAAAAAATATAAGAAAGTATATATGCATTCATGTATTTTTTTAGTTAAAAACGTGTTCCGGTTTCATCCTTTTAGTATCAAAAGTTACAGGAAGCCACTGAGATAAAGACATATATTATATATATATATATATATATATATTGTATGTTTGTATATTTATATAAATATATCTCGTTTGTGTTATTATAATTGACAATGTGCAGAAGAAGTAGCCCACACAAAAATGTGATGAACTGAACCTTGAATTCAGATTTTCGCAAAGACCTTGTTTTTGCTTCTGCACTTGCAAACAATGCAAATTTAATAAATTTATTTGCAAACATACATACATACATTGTTGATTAGTAATAAATCATAATCAAGTTAATAATTAAATAATGTTTAAACTAAGCCGGAACGTTTGAGCAATTTAAGGAGGATGTTCTACAGATATTTAAAGTAGAACATTGTACATGATAATAGTTTAGATCGGTGAAGATAATAGATAAATAAAATATATTGTTTACTGTATAAATAGATCAGTAGTTTCCGACGTTAGGCTCGGACGAACATCGGAATGGCATCATGCCTTAAGGCAAATTGTTGGAATTTCTAAGTACCAATTTTTTTTTTATTAAAAAAAAAGGTTTTTAAATTTTAAAATTTTGAAAAAAAAACACTTTTTTGAAAAATTTCAATGTTTTTTTATACTTTGAAATTTTTTGAAAATTTTGAACTTTTTCTCCGTTCTATCAAAATCTGAATTATCATTTTTTTTGCCACGTTTCTTCGGAATTTTTACATTGATTTTATCATGAAAACCAGA
>NW_020539726.1:45922889-45951667 GCF_003426905.1 Ctenocephalides felis
TTTTTAGTAATTAACAGCTGAAGATGTAATTTTTAAATTTACTTGAAATGTCATGTTGCAAACAAATTTACAATATACAAAAAATTTTTTATTTAAGGACCTCAAAGTAAAAGTGATTGTCGACGAGTTTTTCACTCATCTTTAAATACTAGAAAGCTCTAATTTGAATATAATATTTTTCTATACACCTAAATACAGCTATTTTTTTTAAATATACGAGTTATAATATTATTATTATATTCAGAACCTTAAAGTAATTTTCAACAAACTCTTCAAATCAAACTTTATACGTACTAGAAAGCTTTAATTTGAACAAGATACTCCTCAATATATTTAATATCAAAAGTACATACGAAAATTGCAAAATATTTTACAATATATATTTAATATACATACTTTCTTCAGTTACTGTTTTCAAGCTCTTAAGGAAGTCCGTGATTTTCAATGAGCTCTTCAGAATAACATTACAAACCTATAAATCAAAAACAACATTCTTTAGAGTAAACAAAATTTGAAATAATATTATAAAACATGTTACATAGATTTTTTTTTCAATTTTTTGAATCACAAACGTCATCATATACCCCTGAAAGTAACATGATTTTCAAAGAGCTCGTCAGGTCATACATTAAGTACTAAATTTTTACACAATATTTCTCAATACATCCATTATCAATAGTATAACAAAAACTCCAAAATATTTTATAACATACAAAATTATTAACAATTTTCCAAATGTAATGACATTAATAAAGTCTTGACAATCTGATACAACCCTCATTGCACAACTTTTCTCAAAACAAATCAAACAAATTCTTTTGTAACACATTATTCATCTAAATATCTTCTTAGTTAGAAAGTTCATTCATAACATTTTTTTTTCAAAAAAACCTTTTGGTGACACTCAATTTTGTAAAACAAAGCTCCGAGAAATTTAAACTTGACGATTTGACTTTTTAACAGTGTAACCCTTAGTGCACGATTTTAAACAATTTGTATTCTAACACATTATCAAATGTATATTTTTTAAATTGTAAAATACTCTTATATTTCTTTTTCGAAAAAAATAATTTTTTGATGACCCTTCAATTTTCTAAACCAATGGTCCCTGAAATGTAATCATGACGACTCGACGTTTTAACAGAGTAACCTTTAGTGCACAACTTTAAACAATTTGTATTCTAACACATTATAAAATGTATATTTTTTAAATTGCAAAATACACTCTTTCTTATTTTTTTTTTTTAAAAAAACTAGTTTTTGGTGACCCTTAAATTTTCCAAAACAAAGCTCACGAAAATAATCATGACGATGCCACTTTTTAAGAGTGTAACCCTCAGTGCACTACTCTAAACAAGTTGTATTTTAATACAAAACAAAATGTATATTTTCTGAATTGCAAAGTACACTTATAATTTTTTTTCGAATTTTTTTTTTTGTGGTGACCCTTACATTTTCCAAAACAAAGCTCCCAGAAATCTAATCATGACGATTCGATTTTTTAACAGTGTAACCCTTAGTTCACGATTTTAAACAATTTCTATTCTAACACATTATCAAATGTATATTTTTTAAATTGCAAAGTACACCTATAATTTATTTTCAAAAAAAAAAAATCGATTTCTTGGTGACCCTTCAATTTTCTAAAATATAGCTCCCAGGAATCTAAACTTGACGATTAGACATTTTAACAGTGTAACCATTAGTGCACGACTTTGAACAATTTGTATTCTAACACATCATCAAATGTATATTTTTTAAATTGCAAAGTACACTTATAATTTTTTTTTCGAAAAAAAAATCGACTTTTTGTTGACCCTTCAATTTTCTAAAACAAAGCTCCCAGAAATCTAAACTTGACATATCGACGTTTTAACAGTGTTACCCTCAGTGCACGAATTGAAACAATTTTGTATTCTAGTAGACCACCAAATGCCTATTTTCTAAATTGCAAAATACACTTATAATTTTTTTTCGAAAAAAATCAATTTTTTGGTGACCCTTCAATTTTCTAAAATAAAGCTTTCAGAAATCTAATCATGACGATTCGACGTTTTATCAGTAAACCTCAGTGCACGAATTTAAACAATTTTTATTCTAATGCACCATTAAATGTTTATTTTCTAAATTGCAAAATACACTCTTTCTTAATTTTTTTTTTTTTTTTGAAAAAAAAAACACATTTTTGGGTACTCTTCAATTTTCTAAAATAAAGCTCCCAGAAATCTAAACTTGACGACTCGACTTTTTAACAGTGTAACACTTAGTGCATGATTTTTAACAATTTGTATTCTAAGACATTATCAAAATGTATATTTTTTAAATAGCAAAATACACTTACAATTTTTTTTTCAAAAAAATAGACCTTTTTGGTGACCTTAGTTTTTAAACCAAAGCTCCAAGAACTACGCGTCGACATTTGCCAGTATAACCCTCAGTGTGCGCCTCCAAACAACTTCTCTTCTAACACTCCATCAAATACATATCTTATAAATTACAAAGTACACTTCTAATATGTTTCATTTAATTTTTTTTACTAAAATTCGGATTTTTTCCTCGATAATCTCCCATCGGTGACCCCAAGAGACCGCAACGCACGCGGTCAATTTCAGTTCCAGTTACATAAGCGAGGACTAATTTATTTAACGACGATGTTGATGTAAAATGTTATAAATAAAGTCCAAAAAAAATGTTGTAGACTTTTTAAAAATATAAAAAATAGGTTATCACTTGTCGCTTCGGTCGCTTTATCATATCCGGAATTTCGCAATTTTGTCGAGAAGTAGTAGATATCAAGTGTAATAATTATATGAAGTACTGATTTATATATATATATATATATATATATATATATATATATATATATAATAGTATTACTATTAGAAAATGTTTTCTGAACAAAAAGGCTTAAAGGTTCTAAGGATTTTTTTGTTATTTGGTTTCTTCTTCGCAGCATTAGAATAGAAGTCAAAACAATAAAAAATCTTTAAAAATTATTTAAATTTTGGCATCAAATGATTCCGAATGACTTAACACTTTGAGAAAACATAAAATTACTGAATTCTTCTACTTTCAGAATTTTATAAAACAAAATCACTTCTATAGATTCTTCATACTTTCTTTGAAGTGAATTTTTATACTTGATTTGATTTTTTTTTTAATTTTATTTCAGGACTACAGTAAGTAAGATCTGAAGAGCTCATTAAAAATCACGTTTATTTTAGTTTTTTTTCATAAGTTTTTATGCAGAACATTAGAAAAAATTCGTACCTCGTTTATTGTCAAATTTTATGAAGTTTTGTTTTACTATAATTATTTTAGATAAATCAAGGTATATTGTATTCAAAATATATGTATTTCTTGTACATAATGTATGGTCTGAAAAGCTCATTGAAAATTACATTTATTTTGGAGCTTTTTGCAGGTTTATAGGTAGAAATGTTCAAAAATTTATAATTTATTATATATTGAAGAAATGTCTTAGGTGAACAATAGGCTTGAATAATGAATATAAGAAAAGTTGTGTGTAATTTTTGAAAATCGCGTTTGTTTTGAGTAAAAACTGCCCCGAATTTTTATATGCACTGAAATTGAACAAAATTGAAATTTTTGCTTATTTTCAGTTATTATTTTGATATTATTAAATCATATATATTGCAACATATTATATAAAAATTGGAGGTTTCTTGTTGTATATTGGGTACGGTCTGAAAAGCTCATTGAAAATCATGTTTGTTTATATGCTGAAAAATAGAAAAAATAGAAAAAAAAACTCGTTTAATGTCAAATATTATGAAATTTTGCTTTGCAATTGTTAAAATTGATATATTAAGACAAATTGTATTCAAATTATACTTTTTTAGTATATAAAATCCGGCCTGAGGAGCTTTTTGAAATCGCTGATAAAAATATCATATGAATTAATTAACAAAACTGGTTTCCGCTTATTGTAAAAAACTTTAGAATTTTAATTTGTTATTATTATAAAATATATATGTTGCAAATTATTGTATTCGGGCTCGTCGAAAACACGTTTGTTTTTGGTAGATAATTTTACCAAATTTTTTGGTAGATAATTTTGAATTTCCCGACTCAAAAAATTATATCTCGTTTGTTGTAAACTTTTATTTGCATTTCTATAATATAGGGAATCGCCTGAAAAGCTCTGGAATGAATATCACGATTTTAGCACATTATATTTTTTTAAATGTAATTTTGCTTTGCTAATGTTAAACTAGATTTACTAAGGATAAAATTATAATTTTACAAAACGTGACTTTACAAAACTTTCGTATAGTTAAGTTAATAAACATTTGACAAATAAAAATTTATATTTTCGGAAATTTTTGGCCAACGGAAGGAAGCTGTCGTCCCAAGAAAACAAAAAGACAAATTATAGGGTCTTTGGGGTCAGATTACTCGTTCCATATACATAAATGTATGTCTTGTATAAATACGTATAAATGTATATATGTGTCGGTTGAAAACATGTGTTTTTCTAATTTGTCTGTTGGAAGCGGCTATTTTAATTAATCTCAGAACTTCCTGCATTAATACTGAACATATGCATATTTGATCTTTCATTTGAAATGCATTCAGATCTAGATTTGTCTATTGGCAAGTACTAATTATTAACTTCCCGAAGGAAAAGTTTGTGTTCTCACCAGAAAATCCGATTTGATAATTTTATTTTTGAAGTCATTCATAGTTTTTATAGAGTCCAGGTCTCTGATCTACGCAGAGACATACTTTAGATGTAGCATTTGACTAGAACTCTTGTTTCTTATAAAATATATAAGTATGTTTTTGAATTTTAGGAATATATAGGGTGGTTCATTTAACTTTTTATTTAAATTATTCCCGAAAAAATATATGAAAAATAAATTATTTTTGTTTTTATTTTGATTATTTTTTTATTTTGGTCCAAAGAGATATGTTACATCTATCATTTTATATCAGGGAAATGTCCATATTTGGCTTTGAATTCAAAATTAGGTTTTCCAATTTTGTCATTTTAAATGACCACTCTATATAAATTAATTTTTGGTTTGATAAGTAAGTACTTGCAGTTATTAGAAAAAAATTAAGAGTCCATTAATCGCGTGATCGATTTTTTCAGGATTTTTGGAAAAATCCCTCCCTCTTCCTTGGTGATATTCAAAATTACTCCCCTCCCCTGCTGTAAATACATAATTAGGTTTACAATTTCAATATAAATAATTTTTTGGCTTGGTAATTAAGTACTTACAGTTATTTAAAAAATATATATGAAGGGGCTTCCATTGATCACGTGATCGATATTTTAAGGATTTTTATACCCTCCCTCATCCTTGGTGATATTCAAAATTACTCTCCTCCCCTACTTTAAGTACAAAATTAGGTTTTCCAATTTCCAATGACCACCCAATATAAATATTTTTTTGGTTTGTTAATTAAGTACTTACAGTTATTTACAAAATATATATACAGGGGCTTCCATTGATCACGTGATCGATTTTTTAAGGATTTTTAGGTCCTCCCTCTCCCTTGGTAATATTCAAAATTATCCCTCTCCCTCTCTCATCAAGTGTATCTTTAGTTACGAGAAAAAATGGTAAATGTTTTGATTTTTTTTTTAAAAATGTCTGGATTTTTTTTTTAAAAAAAAAAACAGGTAAAAAATAAATACACTCGCTATATCCCTCCCTCCCTCACGTGGATTTTTTGTCAAATTTCCTCCTTCCCTAAAAACAAATCTTTCAAATTTGTGAAAATTGTAGCTCCTATGTATATCTTGTGAATTCTTAGATCTCTAGTGGTCATTGGCTCTTCGTTCTCAATTTTCTTCCAAATATGGTCAATATATTTCCTTTCGCCCAAATTCCCAAAATAACCCGATACTTCTGAATAAATCCGATTTGAAATGCACAAATCGACAAATGTATTTTTACTTGTATTCGCCGGAGTCGAAAGAAATCCAATATGTATGAGAAAATGTGTTGACTTCACTTGAAGAAGAACATGATCTTCGCAAGTGTCAGTGTCATTTCAGTGGATTTCGTTCTGGGAATATTATGTGGACGACACGACGACGTCTTCCTTCCTTCGTTTTGCTGAGATTGGTAGAATTCTAGGACAGACTTTGGAAACCAGAAGTAAAGTTGATAATTTTTGAAAACTTTTGTCCGAAGACGACTAAACCCTACATCGAAAAAATCGATGATTTTTCCTAAATTAACATTTCTAATTCTAAGATACTGGGAACAGACAGGCTTTGGCAATTAGAAGCTTATAATTTATCACAAGTTTTTTCCTACACATCTAATATTGACGTCAAATTAGAGAAATTCAAGATTTTTCCAAAATTATCGTTTCTAAATTTAAGGCAGTGGAAACAGACAGATAGACTTTGGAAATTGAAACTTTAGGACAAAATAGAACAAGGACGTCAAATTTAGACCTATTGACGCTTTTTTTCGTGATGGAAACAGTTTCTAAATATTATATATTGAAACGTCGAGGAAACAAAAAATTAGAAAATCGGATTTTCTGTCTTAAAGATATATTTTTCATAATTTCCTACTGTGACTCCCCTGGTGACACCTGATCAATTACTAGTTGTAAGTAATCTTACACTTGTTGAATGAAGTCAGTGGACTTACCTGATGTTTTTTTCTTGCAAATTTAAGATTTGCAAATATTTTTTATTAGAATTATCGGAATTGGTTCTAAATAATAAACGCATCTTTTACCATCATAGAACTAAAGATGTGCATATTTTATTTGGATCAAATGTCTATCATTAGTCGATCGTTAGTTTTAAATTTTTATATGAAAAACCTGCTTATTTAAAAGTGATTTTTGAGGCATATTTACTACTAAAGTTTTCACGAATAAAAAAATAAATTAATTAATTTAAAAAACGAATAATTTTTGTAAATTTTATCTAGATTATTGTTGTTTTGGAATTGAAGATAATCGAGTTTTTTTAGACTGAAAATAAAATGTGCAATTTAAAAAACGGTCTCTCAATTTTGCGTAGAATTTTTAGCAGAGCTTTTGTGTTTTTGAGCCAAAATTGGGAAACACTGATCTAAATATTTAACTAGTTGGTTTGGTATTTAGCCTTGAGGCAAGTTACATGAACTTCCCGATATATTTAAATAATCGACTTAATCAATAAAAAATAAATTAATTTATGAGTCATTAAAAGTATTCCGAGTGGATTTATTACACATAATTGCAAACGAACGAACACGTTAACTCGGAGTATTTTCTAAAAGCAAATTTTCAAAAATCAATAATTTTTATAATTGAACCAGTTTCATGACTTTAATGATTTATTATGTTCAAGACCAAGTACTCTATCATATACCAAGTAAATAGTCTAATTTTATTTTAACAAATGTCAAAAGAGCTACTCATTTTCTCAAACTTTGATGAATTTTTAAAATCAAACTATTTGTCTTAAGGCCGTAATATTTCAGTAAGTTCTATAAGACCATGGTATATATCGCCAAAAAAAATCCATAAAAATCGGCTTAAATTTTTTTCAACGGTTAATTACAAGAAAACGGCTCGGTAGATTTTCACCTAAAACTGATCAGTATCATTTCCAACTAATATCTTTCGAACAGTTTTTGATTTTTTAAAATCCGTTCGGTAGGATGAGCTTAAATGTGGACGAAAAGTTTAACACTTTTTTTCAAATTACAAAGAAACGGCTTGGCTGATCGTCGCACAAAACTGACAAACGATAGTCTTCCCCGAAATACATCAAATGGCTTTTAAATTTCTGAAATCGGTTCAGGCGCTTTTGAGAAAACGTCGATCAAAAGTCTAATTTTGACAAACGTCAAAAAAACTATACCAATTTTTGCAAACTTTAACGAATTTTTAAAGCTAAACGAGTTGTCGTAGGGCCGTAATATTTTAGTATGACCTAGAAAACTATGGTATCTACCGTCAAAAAAAAAAATCATAAAAATCGTCGAATTTTTTTTTTTAAAAACGTTATTACAAGGAAACGGCCCGGCCGATCTTTACCAAAAACTAATCAGCACGATTCCCAACAAATATCTATCGAATGGTTTTTGAATTTTCAGAATCGATTCAGAATTGCGGGCTAAAACGTGGGCGAAAAATTTTTCACTTTTCTGCAATTTACAAAGAAACGGCTCGGCCGATCGCCGCACAAAACTCAAAGACGATAGTCCTCATCGAGATACATCAAATGGCTTTTTAAATTTTTGAAATCGCTCCAGCCGTTTTGGAGAAAACGTCGATTTACGGCAAAAAATCTGTTCACACACACACACACACACACACACACACACACACACACATACTTTTTCCAAATTTGGTCTCATTCGATTCAGAATGGCTTGAAACGTCGAGAAAACATAAAATTAGCCATTCGGATTTTTTGATGAAAACATAAACTTCTCCTTCGGGAAGTTAATAAAATAGATATCTTCGCGTTTTTTAACGACCTAAATGTAGTTTTAATCTTTAAAAATTATTTTGCTGCGAGGATATTTTTAAGTTACTTCTCTTTACTATAACAATTTAAAACCATGCTCTGAGGAACCACTTATCTAAATATTCTGAAAAAATATTCATTTTCATCTAAATTACTGTTTTTTTATAATTATTGGAAAAAAGTCTATTAAATTATTATATTAAAATAATAAGCATAATTAGAATTAATTAAGAAGATACTCATGTCCAAAAATTAGATGTCCTGGGAGAGCTATGCAAAATTTTTGTACAAAAATTTGTTATGTTTCTTATTTTTAGAAAAATGGACTTTGTTATAAATTTTATCTAGATTCGTGATTTTTTATTTTTAACTTATTGAATTCGTAGATCGTTTTGAATAATACAATTTTCATTCAGAATAAATTGATATCCAAAATTAAAATATCCATAACTCAATATATCTATGGTCTCTCAATGTATAAATTTATAATGCAAAACAAAAGAAAGCAACAATAAGTTTTCTGGTACAAATCTTTGATATGAAATTTCTCTAAATATAAGCAAATGTATAACAAAAGTTCGGTAATAATAAAATATTTTCTATCTAATTATTTATTTTTCATACAGACGTGCAGAATTCGTCAGGCATCATTTCAATCAATTTTTTTAACAAAAGTTTGATAAATTATAAAAACGTATTAATTATCAAATTATTTAGAAAATAGATAGATAAAATGTACGGAGCATATAAATCGTTAATTTTCTTAAAAAATGTAAGAAAGTATATATGCATTCATGTATTTTTTTTTTTAGTTAAAAACGTGTTCCGGTTTCATCCTTTTAGTATCAAAAGTTACAGGAAGCCACCGAGATAAAGACATAGAAATATTATATATATGATATATATATATATATATATATATATGTTTATATATTTATATAAATATATCTCGTTTGTGTTATTATAATTGACAATGTGCAGAAGTAGCCCACACAAAAATGTGATGCACTGAACCTTGAATCGCGATTTTCGCAAAGACCTTGTTTTTACTTCTGCACTTGCAAACAATGCAAATTTAATAAATTTATTTGCAAACATACATACATACATTGTTGATTAGTAATAAATCATAATCAAGTTAATTAATTAAATAATGTTTAAACTAAGCCGGAACGTTTGAGCAATTTAAGGAGGATGTTCTACAGATATTTGAAGTAGAACATTGTACATAACAATTGTTTAGATCGGTGAAGATAATAGATAAATAAAAATATATTTGTTTACTGTATAAATAGATCAGTGGTTTCCGACGTTAGGCTCGGACGAACATCGAAATGGCATCGTGCCTTAAGGCAATTTGTTGGAATTTCCCGTACCAAAAATTTTTTTCAAAAAAGATTCATTTTTTTTAAAAAATAAAAAAAGATTTTTGAGAGTTTTAAAAATTTTTAAAGGAATTTGAATTTGAACCTTTTTGAAAAATTTGAATATTTTTTTATACTTTGAAATATTTTAAAAATTTTGAACTTTTTTCTCTGTTCTATCAAAATCTGAATTATCATTTTTTTGCCACGTTTTTTCAGAATTTTACATTCATTTTTACTAAGAAAATCTCAATTATAAAAGCGCAATTTTGATTTCACATAAAATTCTTAACAAAACTTTGAAATTTGTGTTTGAAAATTTGTCTACCAATATCTTAAAAATAATTTTGACCATTTTGTTCTAAATTTTATCTAATTTCATTCAGTCTAAAATAATATTATATTACACCATAAAAATTAAAAAAAAACTCACTAAACTTAGAAAGCGAAATGATGCAATTGTTAAAAACACTATTTTTTATCATATTTACTATAAAAACTTTATATCACAATTAACTTAATACTATTAGTAATTACTGTTATAATTAAAAATATCTGCTAAAATCAATAAATTTGAAACGGTGTTAAATTTCAAATAATATTTATTTAAATATTAAATACATATGTAAAAAATTAAACTAGAAAAGGATTTTAGATATAATAATTTAATCTGGTTTTATGTTCCATACTGTCATTTAAGATTTTTTAGTATTTATGAGATTACACAATATTTTATGATCATCAAAATTTTTTGTTATATTGTTTATATTTTACTTATATTATTATTATATATTTTTTTTAAAATTCGATTTTTATAAAATTTGTCGACCCCAATTTTGTTGTAGCCTTAATGTAAAAGGTAGAGATGTCGAACGAGACGAGAACAAAGTTTAGGAAAGTTTCTGAATATTCTCAATAAAATTATATATATATATATATATATATATATATACAATTTAATTCTTATGGATCACATTGTGGTAAATTTATCTGAAAAGTCGACCGCATTCATTCGAGTTTATATGGCTGATGTAACTATAAACTATAAACAGAAGACATCCTTTGTTTATAACTAATACAATTTATCTTTGTAAATACTCAGAAGTATATACTAAGCAAATTATTAGAATTATATCATTATACATACATACACGCATGTACACATACATATATAATGTGATAATCAAACTTTAGTATTACTTTTATTATTGGTAATAATAATCTTTAATATTATCATATTATGCACTATATGTATTTAACTTCCTTGTTTGTATTACAAGTTTTACTTGTCGAACTTTTGCTTCTATGATTTTGTGCCCTGTGCCTAGTTTTTTTCTGTCAATGCCCTTAATTTTCTCTTCTTATATGCATTATCATTTTAACAGCATTCTCTAGTTGATTGGTAAATGTTTGATGATTGGTAAAGGTAATTGTTTGTTGTTGGAATGTATTTTGGAGCGTTCACGATTTCTTTCAAAATTTTATTTTGGAACCTTTGTAAAATAGTTATGTTCGATTTACTGGCGGCACCCCATAGTTGTAGGCCGTAGGACCATATTGGTTTGATAATTTTCTTGTGTATGGGTAAAAAATGTAGCTGAAAATTTTTTGTAAAAAAAATTTATACAAAATAGTTGATACAAATGTTTTGGCTGTCATTTATATAGTATATATCTTCTTATCCCTGATTTTTTTGTCCACACGTTATTCAAGTCGATTTTCTGTGTAGAAAAGCCCAAAAGAAGGTCTGATTCAATTAAACATCTTGACTTAATTTTTTATTAAACTTAAAGGTAATTAGACAAATAATAGTAGAAATCACAGTGCAAGATGTAGTAGATGTTAAATATAATAGTTGTGCTTGTTTTCTATTTAACAGGAGCAATTTTGCATTATTAATAAATTGAGATTCGTTTTGATTAAAGTCGTCATCATCTGCGTAATGATGTTTGAGGTCGCGACTCAATTTACTCGACTTCTTCTGCTCGAGTTAATTTTTATTTTTATTCTTAAGTCGGTCGCTTTGCACTTTGATTAGTACGGGAGGTCTGCTTAACTCTTTAATCTATTGAATCATTAAAAATTCAAATGTTCTGTTACTCTTTTTGGTTATATAATAATAAAATACACCGCAATTAGTACAGGAGCCCTTTTAGTCTTACTAAGAGTCTTAAAAATAGAAATAGCAACAAAATTGCTAGACTCTCTTGTTTTCATTTTTCAAAATGCTGGAAATGTAAAAAACAACAACATTAAACAAATTGGATTTTTTCAAAAATGAGTTGTGAAAATATGGTTCACAGAGAGCTTATGATAAGTTTCTCACATAAAGTGATTAAAATCGAAAAAAATCGTTTTATTGATTACAACTTTATTTAAACACTGTATGAAGTTATATTTTATAGAACATCTAGTTAGTTATTTAAAGTGCATGTGTGAAATAGTCAATTCTGACCTTAAAAGGTCCACTTTTATTGTACCAGCCTTTATCAAAATGTCTACTTACTTTAATTGTAAAGAATAATGTCAGTTATTTTAATTTAATACTTTACTAATATTCTTTCAAAATTTTCATTTTGCCAAAAAATTGGATCAACTTAGACCAAACTTTCAAGTTATTCTGAATCGTTTGAGGCAAATATTTTATAAGATGCATTTAATTTTGTATCTTAATAAGTCATCTAAACTTTGGCATTTAAATCTAACCTAATTTAATAAATCACCAACTATTGTCATTTAATCTTTTATCTTAAAAAATCATCCAAATTTTCGCGTCATCCCCATTTTGGCATTTAAATCTGACCTAATTTAGGAAATTGTTCACATTTTAACATTTAATCTTTTATACTAAGAAGTCATCCAAATTTTGGCGTCATCCACATTTTGGTATTTAAATCTAACATAATTTCAGAAATTTAAAGTTATTTTTTAAGATATTAGTTGTGTTTGATGATGGGTTGCCTAAACGTTTCTTTGTAATTAATATTGATTAATTACAAATTCAACAGAAATATATTAGTCGTGTTTGATGAAGGGTTGCCAAACGTTTCTGTTTAATTCACGGTCGAATTAAAGTTCAACACAATTTTAAAGATTCAAAAATTTTTAAAATTGTTGACCAACTCGTTGTCCTGACAAAATCATTTTCATTTTTTTCTTTTAATTTTTTTGCCATTCAATTGATTTCTCAATCATAACCTATAAGTCAATAAAATTCAAGTCAAAACAATTTGGCCAATTTGGGTGGTAAAAAACCTTGGCTTTGCCACCAAAAGTTTGGAGGGATTCTAAATCCTGCTCTACGTTCATTCAATCAAGAGTACTACTGTTGTAAAAATCAGATCGATTTGAAAATCTAGATATAAAATATGTTTTCAATTAAAAAAAAAACAGTATATAAGTAATTGAAAATACTAGAATGATGAAATTTCCCATAAATATTAGAAGGAGAGCTTTTCCATAAATATTTCTTTATACATATTTTACGGTTGTTTTCCAACGCTTTTATTAATATTTTAATTTAGTTTGGTTTTGCTAATTAGTAGGATTTAGTTAAAATCAATACTTTAACAATTCAAAAATCATACTTTAACATCAATATTTTTGATACGCTTTTTTGTTTTGTATAAAAACGCATGACACACTTAATCTAAATTGGAGCTAATTTGCTCCATACTGCAGCCCATGCCAAAAATTATTTATATGACTCGTTGAATGGAATTCTAAATTCCATACGATTTTGTAAAATAGGCCTAATGGTGTACAAGTCAATGACGGCGTTACAAGGAGCACCCATGCACTTCCATCAGTAGGACACCCGGAGGGATCTCGATCATGAGCACAATCACCATGTGTCCTAGATCTAACCGCGTCCCGATTTCCATTTCCACAGCACACAATCGTTATTATTATTAACAATTATGCTAAATTTTCGTTTTTTTCGTCCGTCGTCCCCCCGTCCCCCCCTGGGGCGATTATCTCCTCGCAAAGGATACGGCCAATATCCTCTGCAACGCCAGCCAACGTCCTACACACCACCAATGACACAATTCGATGCGATAACAAGAGTCACATCGCGAGCGATTTTCAATTGTTATCAGTTTCGACGTTCCTTTTTTAATATAAATAAAAATATGAAACCGAACCTCCGGGCACGCGCGCTCTTCGAAGAGGATGCCTGGATGAATCACACTTGGAGATAAAAATTTGATGAATAAAAGTATAGACTTTGGGGCGACGAGATTTGCGAATCAAAGTAATAAATGCACTAGTCGTTGCAATCAATCAATCATCAGTTTAGTATTAATTATAATGATGATGGGGTTGTGTTCTGGCTGGTCAAGGTACATCCAATGGTGGATGTTCTATTTAACGAGGTCATTGGTTATACACCAAATTTGATGAATAAAACTACAGATTTTGGGGCGACATAGTTATAAAGATACGACTCCACTGATCATGATAAGAAATTCTAATCGACTGATCATGATAAGAAAAATCTAATCGATGCCTTGTTATTATCGACGAAGGCAGTTTTGGTCCTTGATTGAGGTGCGTCCAAATGTCCTGTTGACCAAAGTAAATGTTGGATATAACAAAGGAATTGGTTTGTACACCAACTTGTGAAGGTGATAATTAGGAAACCATCCGAAATAAACTATAATTACAAAAAAACGTCTCGACTGATCTTGGTAAAAAACTAGTGGGGTGTATGACATCGTGCCTTAAGGCAAATTGCTGGAACTTCCCGTACCGTAACGAAATGTTCGAGGAATACTGTATGTTTTCAAATAGATTATTATAAATATTGTAACATTGTCTAATATTTATAAGAATTATATAAACTGAATTGCAAATTTAAAATTATTTGTTTATTAATAAGTTATATTAGAACTTTAGTCAGAATAAAAATAAAATCTGAATTATTTTCGATATACAATAAAAATCTTAAAAAAAAAACTATACAAAATTTGTTTTTCAAAATCAATTATTTCGTTAAGACAAGCAGAAAGTTCTTGAATCAATTAATCGGACGCTTAGTTTTCTCAAAATGCCATTCATTTAACATTTAGCTCTGTATCTTCGAAGTGGCTGGGCCTACCTTTGCCAAAAAACTAATAACGACTTCTCCAAATCATTAATAATTGAATGTTTTTTAGATCATTCAAATCGGATACTCCGTTCTCTCAAAAACTCGATTTCTATTTTCTGCACTCTTTGCTCTTTCTCTCCGTAACTGCTGGACCTGCCTTTGCCAAAAACTAATCAGCACATCTACCTATCAATAGGGATCGAATGTTTTTTGAATCATTCAAATCGGTTGATCCGTGCGCCCGAAAACGCGGCCGAAAAATTGTATCCATACATACATACATACACACACACACATCCATTTTTTCTGAGGTATGCCAAAATGTTCATAAACCTTCAAAACGTCGAGAAATGCAAAAATTTTCATTTTCGATTTTCGGCCCATTACTATAAACTACCCTACGGGAAGTTTAATATAGTTATAAAAAACGTCTCGACTGATCTTGGAGAAATACTAATCGATACTTGTTATTGATGATGATGATGGCTTTTTGATTGCATATCAAATTTTTTATTCTATATGTCTGATTAAAATTTTGTTATATTGCTTTCACACACACCTTTCTATTTCCATTCCTTATTTTTTCTTCCTTGAAAATTTTCACAGACTTTTCTTAGACTTATTTTTTTTTAATTTACCGAAAGAGAAGTTTATATTTCGTATGGAGTACAGGGCTGAAATCCGTTGTTACCTTGACGTTTTAAGTCATTCTGAATCGTTTTGACCCCAAATTTGGAAAGTTTGTCTGTATATGAGTCGATTATTGACCTTCGTCGACGTTTTCTCTAAAACGGCCTGAACCAATTTTAAAAAATTAAAAACGTTTTTTGGCATTAGGTAAGGACTTGCATTAGTCACTTTTGCCTGACGATTGGCCGAGCCGTTTTTTTTCTATATAATTATATATGTATATTAGGGTGGTCTTAATATGGACATTTTGGAATTTCCTTGTTCCCAGGGCTCAATGGTTCCAAATTGATAAGAACAATTCTCTGAAAGTTTTAGCTCTTAATATTGTCCTTTAGATAGAGCGCAATTTAGTCAAAGATTTGTATTGTTTTTTATCAATTTGGAACCATTTGAGCCCTTGTGAGCAAGGAAATTTCAAAATGTCCATATTAAGGACCACCCTATGTATATCAATTAATACGATAAATTATATTTTGTGACCTCAGAATCGCCTTTTTTCACTATCATTGATAATTTCTGCGAATAGTAAACATATCAAGTTAAATATTAATTATTGAGGTTAACATTCTAAAATAGAAATGACCAAGAACAAGAAAAAAAAGTTCAAGTATTTGAATTTGCCGCCAATTTGTTGATAAAGAGGTCACACAGAGTCAATCGGATGATAAAATTATTATAAAATATATTTTAATATATTAACAGATAAAATGACTTGTCAATAGGCCGAGGGATTGGGGTTTATCAATTTTATGGGCACGTGCTATTTTATGTAACATTATGGATATTAATTTTCAAGGAGTAAAACTCATGGTTTTGTAATATATTTCCATAGTACATGTTTTCAGCAAGAAAATCCGACTTGCTAATTTTATGTCGAGTCATTCTGAATCGAATGAGGCCACTTTTGACGAAAATACGTGTGTGAATTCGATGAATCTCAAGATTCAATTTTCTTTTGAGACGATCTGCCGAGCCCTTTCTTTAAAATGCAAGTTCATGTAACATGTCTTTGCAATTTCCACTTGCACCTAGTATGCATTTGTTTTGTCTCTAAAAATATCTGTAATCGGTTCAAGATTTTTGTGAAGAAGTTGATGAAAGATTTTATCTACTATTTATAAAGAAAAGGCTTTGCTAATCGTAAACTAAACTAAATCCCAGAAAATTGAGGGCAGTACAGAACAATTATGGATTATAAAAGTATTATTAAAAAATATTGTTACACTGAATGTCTTAAGAAATATTAAATACTCATTCTTTTTTTACCAAACCAAAAATTGGGTTGCTGTCAACAATTTGATAAGCCTGCATAAAATATGAACTTTAAAGCTTTTTTTTAACGTGCTCTACATAATTGATAATTAAATTTGTTCTAATTAAATGTTTTAGTAAAAACTAAAAACAAACAAATAAAATTCTAATTATGTAACTTAAAATCCGTTTTTTTAGAGATGTCCTAATTTTTTTGGACCTCAAAGTTTCGATAACATCTTTAGGTCAAAAGTGATAAATGACAGCAAATAATAATAACAAGTGAGTCGGACTCGTGAAATAGTAAATTTTGGCATTTTAGTAATAAATAAATATCAATAAAATTATTAATAATAGTAGTAGTAAAATAGAATTTATGTAGTTTTTGAATTGTATGTACGTTTATATATGTAACTCGATTAGAAAATTGGGTCAGAATTTTATTATCGATTGTTCAATGTTGCAAATTTATTTATCAAAACTAGAGATTGTGAATTTTTAAGGAATATATATATATATATATATATATATATAAATTATGTTATTAATGTTTTCACTAGTAGGATTTTTGCGGTTATATAGAGTTTTTCGTTAATTTCGGTTATTTTAATTTACTTAGATTCTGCTCACCTGAGACAAATTTAACTCATCTTTTCGAAATTTCATTTATGTTACTATTTTTGTATTACTGTTTTTATTTTATTTTTTTAACTTTTTTTCATGTTTATTCAATTTATTGCATTTTTTTGTATTTTTGTATTTTTTTGCTCATTACCATTTGTAAATAAGACATTAAAGTCTTGATTAACAAAAATAAATTATAACAAAGAAAAAAAATCTATTCGAAATCTGGAAAACATGTGTTTTTTTTTAACAAGAAAGCAAAAAAAATAAAATTTAAATTTTATCTATATTATTTATTAATAAAAATATTTTGTTCTCTGACTATAAGTGAACTGCAATTCTTTTATATAAATTTCTAATATTCAAAATATAACACAAAGAATTTTCTAAAGGTTATTATTTTATTGTATGAAACTTTTTGACCAGCAGTGAAATATAGTTCTTGGAACCTGTTTTTGGCAAACCACAAATTATGCAAAATAAAAAATGAAAAAAATATTGTGCATCCTTTTGGAATTCAGAGCAAGGTCAACTCCTAGGAAATCTAGACATATAAATTATGTATATATGTGTATATATATACAAAATACAAATTTAAAACTACTACAAACATCTTTGTGAAAATGTACATTATTTTTTTAAATTTTGCTGTTAATTACAAAAATACCTATGACGTAATAAACAATTTTTAAAAATATATTCTTGGGTGAATTGAATAATTATTCTTAATAATAAATTCATAATTTTTCAGTAATTATTATAAAATATTGACCTATATAATATAACAAATTATAATTAAAGACTATAAAATATACTATATTAAAATAATACTTAAAGAAAAATTTTAACTAAAGTATGGCTTGGTAAAAAAACACCATCAAATTCAATCAATATGAACTGTTTAATAAAATCAATTGAAACCTATTCTGTAATGATTTTTTTCTTAAATAATTTTATAAATAAGTGAATATACTATAGCATATATTTTTTTAAATACAAGTCGAATTTTGAACCAACAAACAATAATTTTCAAAAAGTGACATTATAAGTCCAAGTGTTATTTTAGTACGGAAACCCAAAAATGGTTACTACGCACTTAGATAAGTAAATATTAGTAATTAAATATGTAAATATTATCATTATCAATATTTAAAAATAATTTTTAATTATATCCTTATCCTTCACCATTTTGATCTGTTCTGATCTTGATCTTTTCCTTGACTTGGACAATGTTAAACTTCCGCAAATAATATATGTATACATAAATAATTAGTAACAGTAATAATAAATTTGCACTATTTTACAAAATGATGCTTTAGTTATAAAAGTTTTGAACTTTAAGATTTGTTTCATCATAAGTGTTATAATAAATTTAATATTTATATTATTATTTGTTTGTACACAGTAATGATGTAATGGCGACCCACGGCGAATTTATTATTATAATTAATTATATTCTAAATATCTACAATTGGAAACTTGTTAAATGCACTTGAACTGTAGTTTGTAACAAAATAACACAATTAAAACTGTTTATTCATAGATCATTTTATTTTTAAGTTTACTCTATGTAATCACAAAATTTCAATTTAATATATCAAAATTGAAAAGGCTTACTATTGGGTAACCTTTTAAATCTAATGTTTAATATTTCATATACCATCAAAATTACTGAATGTCTTCCTTTTTGTAAAGACAGATTCTGATTAATCTAAAAATTCAATCTGGTATGACAATACTAGCTGATATGACTTATATGTCATATCAGCTAGTATACATTTATTAATGATATCTTCTGTAATTAACTAAATAAGAATAAGTCTATAATAAATAAATAAGTAATAAAATAGATAATAGTTAATTAAATTATATTAAATCCGCAAAATATTGACTTGAGCCTTATTATAATATTATTATACCGACGGCCTGTAAAATTAATAAATAAATAAATAAATAATTTTAAAATAGTTCATCTGATATAGAGGAAATATTTGGAAAATTTATATGAAATTAAATTATTTATAATATTGTCTATGATTATTAGTCCTTACAGCAACTCGGTATACTTTACAAATCGCACTTGAAAATATATAAATATTTTGAGTACTTGAATACAGCAACATGCATCGTGACTTAAATGACATTATTTATTTATTTTTTTCTTATAAACTTGCCAATAGACAAAATCTCTTAAATATTTATATTAGTAATTATTTATTGCAATATGAATAGAAAATTTACAATAAATGAAAAATGCTCTTCAAAGGTTGTAAATATAAAATAGAATCTTGGACCAAAATATGATATCACTATCATCTTGCTAATAGCCCAAATCTTTCAAATAAATTCTATCATTATATTTATTTTTTTCTATTTTTTTCCAGGTTTGTTCTGATAAAAAATGCGACTGTGCAGGCCTGAAGGGCCGTCCTGGTCACCCCGGAATCGCCGGTCTTCGGGGAGCCGAAGGAATTCCCGGAGACACAGGTCCGGATGGGCCTCCGGGGCCCCGAGGTGAAAAAGGAGCCCTTGGTGAATATGGTGTACAGGGCGAATATGGACAGAGGGTGAGTGGAAACAAATAATAAAAAAGTATTAATTAGTAAAAACTGTCAATTATCATTTATGTTATATATAGATTAAAATTGATGGTTTTAACCAAAAAATTAGTTTAGGGAATTAAAATTTTTTTTTTTTAAATAAATATCAAATTTTTTTCCTACTTTAGAATTAGTTTTTCAAACCTAGAAAGCACTTCTTTGAATTAATAAATTATTGTCCTAACTAAAGAATTAGAATTTCAAAAAATTGAATGCACTTTTTTTACTTTTAAATTAAATTATTGTTTCAACTTAAGGTCTAGATTAGAGAATTAGAAAGGTTTTTTCAAAATGAATTTAAGAATTAGACTTTTGAATTAAAAACCCTTTTTTCATCAATTTAAAAGGTTCTTCTAACCTTAAAATTGGCTTTGGGAATCAGAAAGGAGTAATATTTTAAATTAAAATTAAAATATGTTTCCAACTTAAGGGTTAGATTTGGGTATTAGAGAGCAGTATTTTTTTAAATAAATATTGTTCCATCGAATTAGAAAATTTTTTTCAAATACATTTTTTTTTTAAATGAATGAAAAATTTTTCGAGTAGAATTCTAGAATTAAATTTTGGATTTAAAAACTTTTTTTTATAATGTATTAGTTTATAATGTTCTAACTTTAGAATTAGGTTTGGGAATCTAAAAGCAGTTTTTTAAATTAAAATATGGTTTCAACTTAAGGGTTAGATTTGGGTACTAGAAAGCAGTATTTTTTAAATAAATATTGTACCATCGAATTAGAAAGCTTTTTTCAAATAACCTATTTTTTTAAATATAAAATAAATATTTTTTGAACCCTAGATTTAGATTTTGGAGTCAAAAACCCTTTATTTTTCATTAATTTAAAATGTTCTTTCAACTTTAGAATTAGGTTTAGGAATTAAAAATCAGTATTTTTAAATTAAAATATGGTTCCAACTTAAGGGTTAGATTTGGGTACTAAATTATTGCTTCAACTTTAGAATGAAATAGTATTTTTTGAAGAGAAATTAATCTTCCAACTTACTACTTGATTAGATTTAGGAATTGGAGAGAACTATTTTTTGAAAGAATAAAATATTGTTCCAACTTTCGAATTAAATTTTTTAGTGAAAAGTGTTTTTTGCTCAAGTATCATTTCTGTCCTAAAAATGACTATAAATTAATTCGACTACAATTTTCTATTTTATAAATATTAGTTTATTCCATTTCGATTTTAGAATTAGAAATCAATATTCAGTACATGATTTAAATATTATGTTTTCTTCTGCAAAAAATGAATATAAATTCTTTCAACTACAAATTTTTATTTTTTAAAATATTAGTTTATTCTATTTCGATTTCAATCAATATTCAATAATTTAAGTATTATGTATTTTTACAAAAAATAATTATTAAAACATTACTTCTACCGGTTTTGATTTTTTAATATGATAGGAATTCATTTCAGTTTTAAAACTTGATTTTTAAATGAAAAACTGTCTTTCTTAAGTACTACATTATACAAATTTCTTAAGAAAAAAAAATTAATAAAACTGTATAAAATTTTTATTTACTTTTTCAGTAAAATATGAAATTAGAAAGCAGTTTTTTTTAACTTAATGTAGCATCTTGTTACGGCGACTAATATTAATGTGAATGCTTTTTAGTGTTTAGTAAATTTTAATTTTACTTATTTGAGCTACGAAAATTATAATTGATAAATAATTATAATTACATTAATTTATTCATTTTCAATACTGTTTTGCTTTATACATATTTAAAAGTTTATTTGGGATTAGCAATCAATTTCTCTAGAGTAACTTAAATACTTTTTTAAAAATTATTATCTTTATGAAAATTATATAGAGACAAAAACTATTTAAGTCTATAATACAAATCTCAAATTATTGATGTAATCAGAATTAGTGATTTATATTTTTTTGAACTTTTTTATTTATCAAAGTCATTTTTCCCTTATAACTCTGAATAATTAACTTTAGATTTAGTTAGTAATATATCGCTTTTGGTCTATTATTTTAATAAGTAAATAAATAAAAAATAAATAAAATTTTGCAAAAATAAAATAAAAAGTAAAAATGGAAATTGGCACTGTCTCTGCTTATTCTATATATATTAAAATTATATTTTAAATATAATTCTGGTCACCTTAAAGCTTTTCTGAAAAGTACTAAAATTGAAGCATTTACGGTCAAGAAATTTCCTCTAAGAATGTATATTTGCACCTTCTAAAATCTAGACGAGTATTTGTATATGAACTGTCGAATGTGATATACACCACATATATAAATAACACACACACACACATACATATATACATACAAATATATATGTATATTATGCATATATGTATTTCTATTCGTGTGTGTTTTTCTATCGTATACAAATTCCCTTTGATGTATATTTTGCTTCGGCAATGGACGAAGGAACGAACGCACATGTTGATGTTGATGTTGATGTTGATATCTCCTACTCTCTGATGATGATGATGATCCATATGCGTCGTTGTTAAGATTCATTAACCCCAGAGAGAGGAAAGGCACATGCCGAAGAAATTAGAAAATCACAATTTAAATTATACAGAGTAATTATATAATTAGCAGGAATTTTGAAACCAATTACTAGATAGTGGAGAATGTGGTAATTGTCTTTACCAATTTTGATACTGAGAGATC
This sequence comes from Ctenocephalides felis, assembly GCF_003426905.1. NCBI lineage: Eukaryota > Metazoa > Arthropoda > Insecta > Siphonaptera > Pulicidae > Ctenocephalides > Ctenocephalides felis. The sequence continues at coordinate 45,945,621 of NW_020539726.1, forward strand.
AGGAGGGATTGACGAGGTAAAGGATTATATACACTTTTGAGTGGCATCAGGAATATTTAACTGTGGACAAAATTGTTTGTCACATTTTTTCTTATATAATGTCAAATGTAATGTTATATATATTTGTAATTCAAATGTCCCGCCATCACTATTAGTGATGTTGGCAATAGTGTTCCCCTACTATACCTATGTTCCGCCATCTTATATTTATATTTTTGCTAAAACTATGTAAAATAACTCTCTTCTTGCTGAACCGTGAAACAAGTAACAATTAAAATAAACTGAGAAATTTAAGGCAGCATTGTTTATTATACCAAACTGTTTAATTGATTTATCTACTTCCTGATGATTTTGCCAGATAATTCGGTTTCCTAATACAGTAGTGGTGTATTTCATTATTTTTGCCAATTTTAATGATGATGGTACTAATGCAGACTTAGGATTTGAAACGTAAAGGGTCATATCCCAATTGAGCATTTTGCTCTTGGACAATTCTTGTAATAATTGTTTTTACCAATTTTGACTCCAAGAAATCAGAAGGAATTGACGAGTTGATGAAGGACAATATATACTTTTAGATATGTCAGGGAATATTTGTTTAATTGACTTACCAACTTCCTGATGATTTTGCCAGAAAACTCGATTTGATAAACTAGTGGTGTATTTCATTATCTTTGCCAATTTTAATGATGATGGTCAGGTTTGGAAAATAAAAGGTTATATCCCAATTGAGCATTTTGCTCATGGACAGTACTTGTAATAATTGTCCTTACCTTTTTTGATTCCAAGAAATCAGGAGGAATTGACGAGTTGATGAAGGACTATCAACACTTTTATGTGGCATTAGGAATATTTTATTGTTTAATTGATTTACTAGTTGTTTAGGTTTTTGCCAGAAAATCTGCTTTGCTAATACCCTAATTACAAATTAGTGGTGTATTTTATAATCTTTCAAGGGATCATGAGAAATTGACCAGTTGATGGAGGATCATGTTCACTTTTAATTGATATTAGGAATATTTTATTGTTTAATTGATTTACTAACTTTCCGAAGAAGTTGTTTCGGTTTTTGCTAGAAAATCCGATTTGCTAATACACTAATTACAAATTAGTGGTGTATTTTATAACTTCCAAGGGATCACGAGGAATTGACCAGTTCTTGAAGGATTTGTTTAGGTTTTTGCCAGAAAATCCGATTTACTAATACCCTAATTTTGCATAGTACTGCTCATCTTCACTAAATTCAAGTTATCCTCGGAATCTGATATCATGATAAAGGATATGATTAACAATCAATTTAATTTCAAATAGGAAATAGTTGTGTTTATTGCATTGTGTTGTGCTCAACTTCACTAAATTTGATTCCAAATTTAAGAAATCACAAGGATCTAATCAGAAATATTTTATTGTTTAAATCTGACAAGAGAATTTTTTGTTTTGAAATTCTTTAACAGATTACTGCAACATTTTTTGCTAAAATTTTCGCAAAAAATCCTGAAGCAATTGTGAAAATTTAAAAACCATCCTGTCTCTTGGAGATAGATTGTTTATTTATGCAGAAATAAAAGACTATTTTCATTTACAAACATATTGCTATCTATATTTTCATATTATTACTGCTTGACATCAGGTTGCCCGATACAGGTATCTAACCTGATTGTAATCCCATAGCTCTAACCACTAACACTATTGATCATTAGTGCGAGTCTCTATTAATGATTATTATTATTATTATTGTTCTATTTCAACATAAATTCAAATAAATGGCATTTCATGGAATCTGTTTTTCCAAAAACCAAAACAAATCTTTATTGTTGTAGCAACAATGCCTTCGATCCAAATTTAGAAATGTCGATAATAGATTTTGAAGAAAACGATTTGTAGTTAGAAACAAAGAAGTGTTCGAATATCTTCACGTAAAACCACACTTGTATAGGATAGTGAGAAAGCTGGTGGACATTTTGTTAGTAATAAATCTAGTCATCGGTAAAAAATATTATTTTAATATTTTGTCATGTTAAAAACTATTCATAATACGTAATTAAAGTACAATTTAAATATAGATTTAAAAATTCAATTTACTATTGTCAATTCAACGAAAATTAAAATTATAAAAATTAAATACAATATACGTCCTTAAGTACTCCATTGTAAAGTATAATCAATTTCTACACAAACCAAAATTTTATCTGGATTTTTTTATAAATTTTTTTTCTTCAAAAACAGTATTGATTAATAAAATTTATAATGAAAATAGAAGTACAAAAAGTGAAAGCATTATTTTTCATTAATGTATATTTTGATTGGCCATAAATACATGCAAAAAATATATATTTTTCATTAAGTTTCCATTATTGAGCTTAATCAATTTTTTCATAAGCCTTAAATTTAATCTAGAGTTTTTAAATTTTTTTTATCGATTTTTTCTTTTAAAAAACATTATTTATTAATAAAAGTAATAAGGATGGATGATGATTTAATTATTTATGCAGTGAATTATGGTTATGGATTTATTATTTTTTTATTTAGCAAAATGGTCATCAGTGCTCTCATTAATTACCTAAGACAGAAAAAAAGTGCTTTCTTTATTTTGACATGACGAAAAACACTGAGGGCGGTTTAAAAATAGTCACTGGAGAGTTAATATCCACTAAATCTACTACATCGGCTTCTAAGAGAGGAGCACGTGGCCAAAATTATATATATATATATATATATATATATATATATATATATATATATATAATATTGTTTTGATCCTTATACTCATGATGAGACAAATCATTATATCCAAACGTTTGTAAATCTAATATCAATTAATAAAATAGTGCAAAACAGTGTTCATATTTTCAAGATCACTATTCATAAATTTATATATATATATATATATATATATATATATATATATATATATATAATTTTTATATAAATTAACAAATGAATGTCTTATTCAAGTTCAAGTCTGCCATCTGAATTCCTGAAAGTAATCAAGATAAATCTTCAAACAAAAATCCTATTCATTCTAAATTTATATATGCTATCAGTTATTATATAATAATATTTAATAGCGCCTTTGAAAAAATACTTAGTATTTTTAAATTGAAATTGATGAATAAAAAATATAAGTCGGAATTGATAATTGGTAAATGAGCATTTTTTGGTGTGAAAAACACAGACGACATCAGTAATGTTTTTTTTTTTGTTATTCAAGTTATGTTCTATTATTTAGTACAGAATTGTTTTTAATGACAATTTTTATGCAACTATTAACTATATCACCTGTATCTGCAAAATCTTTTTTTTTTCTAAATTAATTTGTTACTGATAAAAATAACAGGTTGGTGTCTATAGGCAATATTTTATAAAATTTGGAATAACAGTTGATAATCCATTTCTATGATAACATTTATTAACAGTTGTAAGAATATTATAAAAAAAATTAGATTGTATAAAAATTGTGGTTTTGTTGGTTTTTGTTAGGAAAAAAAGTGTGAACGAAAGATAATTTTAAAATTGGAGTTGCAAGATTGTGAAAGAAGTGCCTTAAAATTTATTTTTTTCGATAATTGTATATTGTGTCTATTAATTTAGGGAATGAATTCGTATTATTTTTCTGCATCAATTCCATTGACATATTTTCATACGGAGGTGTCATGCGATTTCATTGACACCCACGACAAATTAGCGATGCGACGTTCTGACATTGACATTTCGTGTCATGCGAGGGAATTGTCCTAGTTTTTAGGATAAAATAGAAGAAGAAAAATGCAGAAGTGAATTATATTCGCACTGATGTCAAAGAACAGGTGCAGGAGACAATTCTTTGCAAAATTGGATCCAGTAATTTTTTTTTCGGTACTCGTTTTGTCTTCTTCATTAACTCGAATTTTATTTTTGAAACCAAGTCTCAAATTTGATATAGATGAAGGAAGATATAGATGTAATTTGCTTGTCAATACTGTCCTTTTAACTTGTAGTTTGGTGGATATTCGGATTCAATTTAGATCCCTTTGTTTTTTTATTGTCAAACTTATTTCTCATTCATTACCCAGATTCTTATGTTTTATAATTCCAGGTCACCAGTTGGTTTAAAATTAGACCATTAATTAACCAGATCCTATTTTTAAGGATATCAGGTCGCTGTATTGTTGCAGGTGTGAATGTAATTTGCTTGTCAATAAAATCCCTTAAAAGTTTTAGATGGCTTAGAATTGGATCCAACTTTGATCCCTTATTTTCATTGTTGTCATACAATCTGCTTCTTTTATCAACCAGCATCTGATTTTTAGAATCAAATCAAAGATGTAGATATAGATTAGTAAGCTTGCCAGTAGAATCCCTTTAGACTTATAGCTGGTTTAAAAGTAGGGCCCATTTAGGTCCTTTACTACTTTTATTACCACGCAATTTACTCCTTTATTACCTGGTCCATTTGGTAAGAAAAGAATAATTTTTCTTTGTTACTTTTAGTTTCTTCCTCAAATCTAGATTAGATTTAATTTGCTTTCTAGATTTCTAATTGGCTCAAAATTGGAACGAGTTCTGTTACAGATATAAAATTTTCTTAATTTCTTTGTTAGGTCGAGTACAGATTTAATTTGCTCGTCAGTAGAGTCCTTATAGACATTTAGTTGGCTTAAAGATGAGTTTAGTTTCTCTGTGGTCAAACATTTTTTCTATTTTTTTTCTGTATTGTCTAAAATCATCAAAGAGTGTCTTAAATCATTGTAAATTGTCTGAAATGGTTGTAAATTGCTTGAAATCGTTGTGCATTATCTATAATCGTTGCACACTGCTTGTAATCGTTAGTAATTAAATAAAATGTGGTACCTAAATCTTATATTCATATATGTATACCAATGCCACATCTTATCCCTTTGCAGTCAATTGTAGATGTTACTTGCTTGTCAGTAGAGTCCTTTTATACCAGTCCTGGGTATTTCTAGATTGGGACACCAATTGTTTCCAGTATATCAACTCCAGTTTTCACTGATTTTTCGTTTGAAATCATGTCGAAAATTGATTTAGTTGTGCAGGATAATTTAGTACTGTACAATTTTTAGAATGCTCATTTTGTTGTTATTCCTGTTAGATTGTAAGAACTCCATGAAAGATTTCATTGGATTTTATTTTTATTATTCCGATTCCAACTGGCTAAAGTTTGATCTTTCATACCTCGATCCGTTATCCTGTGTGTCTATCCTAAAATTTTCCAAGTTAGCACGATTTCAGACCAAAATTCAGTGAAAAGCTTTTTGTCACATACTGGAGAACCAATTGCTGTCTTAAGGGGGGGCGATACATGTAACAAGAAAAAAAAATCGATTTTTTTTTCTTTCATAAATCGTTACAATAACATCTCAAAAATATGCCTTAAATATTCAAAACAAAATTATCATTATTTATACAATAAAAACTCATTTAAAGTGCCACGCCTCAGCTCGACGCTTGAGTGCTATTGTATCTTATCTGTTTCTGTGTCAAAACTTAAACGCGTTTTTCTCAAACGACATTTTTGAATTTGCGGGGGCGTGATAACTCAAAAGTTTCTCAACCGATTCCAATGAAATTTTGCACACATCTACTTTACAGTAATAGCTTCTAGTTAAACCTCAAACATTCCAAAAAATGTTTCAAAAATTAACCCTTTTACCAAAAAAAAAACCATTGAAAAAAGGTGAAAAATCGAACTTTTTTTTTCTAAGGTGTGCCAATTTACGATTTTGTGACTTTTTAATTTTTTTTGGTTTAACTAGAAGATATATGTTTTATGAACACGTACAAACTAATTTTTTTAAATTCAGATCACCGTACGAAAAGTGAGAACGCCCGCAAATTGATGGCGTTTTCCGAGAGGGTCTTAGCAGATTTATTTTTACGGCAGCCATTTAAAAAAAATAAATTAAAAAAAATTTTTTTGTGTATTTTAATATATAAAAATAACCCTAAAAAAGTTCAAAAAGATTCAATCATTCCTTCCCAGTTTAAAAAGTCCTCAAAAAATGGTAAAAATTAAGGCGATTACATGTATCGCCCCCCTTAAGGGG
>NW_020539726.1:45952667-45975683 GCF_003426905.1 Ctenocephalides felis
TTGAAATATTTCGGAAATTCTGAACTTTTTTTTAAAGCAATCGTACTGTTTTAACTGCATAGAGATGAATATCGAAGCGCGTAAGCGTCGCGCCGTCGTCTAACGGATAAGCATTGGTACGGAACCCATAGGCATGTAAACAAAATTTATACTTACTGTTAAAATCTCTATAAAATATCTGATAATTTGATGTGCATATGTCTAATGATAATTTTTGACCGCCAAATGGCTTTTTTTTTTTACTTTTTTAACTAGATCTCCGAAACCGCTAGACCTGCGTTCATGAAAATTTGATCAATTCTTCATCTTGTCAATACAAGTAAAATGTTTTTTGAATTATTCAAATCGGACGCTCCGTTCTCTTAAAAACTGAGTTACCATTTTTGGCACTTTTTGCCCCGTATCTTCGGAACGGCTAGACCTGCTTTTGCCAAAAACTAATCAGCACGTCTCCTTATCAATACGAATCGAATGTTTTTTGAATTATTCAAATCGGTAGATCGGTATTCCCGAAATCGTCGACGAAAATTTGTATCCGAACACACACACACGCACACACATACACAAACACACACATCCATTTTTTCTAAGGTATGGCAAAATATTCAGAAACCTCTGAAACGTAAAAATATATAAAAATTTTCATTTTCGATTTTTTTGCGATTACTATAACTTACCCTACGGGAAGTAGTTAGTAATGATGTAAAAAAATGATTCATATACAAAAACTGTTTTTTTATTGTATCTTTAAATGACTCTTGTTATTTTAAAGACAACCTCCTCCCCCGTCCCGGATTTTCATAACTAATAATTGCCGTTGCGGGTTTGACTTAAAAAAATATGGTCTTCTTAGTGATATTTGAATATGAAGTTCAATCATATTGCCAAAGTGCAATATATACTACTAGTTCCTATCCTTTAATATCCCTAAAAATCCTGTGTCCATGCCCATGTCCTTTCTCCTTTCCCCTTTCTGCAAAATGACAAAACGATACGTGTCGTAAAATCAGGATGGAGGAAGAAAACGACTCGTCCAGGCCGGAACAATACGAGTCTTTTCTCTAGCAGATGACACCACCGTGACGGAAGCGATTTTGTCAGTCGCCACAAACAGTCGTCGGTAGAGTTTCGACGTCCGATGCGATTTTTATTATTCTGATTTATGATCCGGTTAAATTGCAAAAAAATAAAACGGACAAAACGGCATACGAGGCATAATATTGTGACAGCATACATACAGAAGGGACGAGGGAATTGTTGTAAAAAGAAAAGGGACAGTTTCGACTCCAAAACCTCCATCCATCTATCTATCTTTGCACCATTTTTTCATACATTTTTATAAGTTACTTACTAATTATTTTATTAACATCCCGAAAAAAAATTGTATATTTTCACGAAAAAATCTTACGTGCTAATTTATTAGGATTCTATTCTCACAATAAATATTTGTTACGTCTAATCACCTTATTTCTAATCACTCGATTATTGTCTCTAATTACACTCCCTACAATAGAATATAAAATAACTATAGTGGTGTATAGCATCGTAATGAAATATTTTATGAATTTCAAATGCTTTCAAATAGATTATTATAAATACTGTAACTTTCCTTATTCATATTTTATAAATAGAAAAGTTGCCATTTTTTGCACATTTGGCTTCGTATCTTCAAAACTGCTAAACCTGCCTTGGCAAAAAACTAATCAGTTCCTTATTAATACGAATCGAATGAATGTATACTAAAATGATCAGAAACCTTCCAAACGTGAAGATACGCAAAAATTTTCATCTTTGTTTTTCGGCCCATTACTATAACTTACCCTAACGGAATGTTAATAAAAAATGACTAACCTTGGTAATGAAAATTTTAAAGTAACATATAAAGAATTACTAAAATGAAAATAATTTTATTGGATATAATTTCAGAAAGAAAGGGAAATAAGATAGAATTCATATTGATAAAATCGTATCATTAAAGACAAAATAGTAAGTAAGACTAAGACAAAACTGAAGAATGCAAACGATTGACACCTTACTCCGAAAGCCATGGCACAAAAACTCCATTTAATTTAATCATTTCCTAAAGGAGAAGTTCATGCTATCGTCAGAAAATCCATTGTACTAATTTTATATTTTCGCCACGTTTCCTTCAACTGTATATGTGTGTTTATACCAAAATTGTGCCAAAATTTGTCTTTTTGTCGACGCTCCTCAAAAACGGCTACACCGATTTCAAGATTTAAAATTTTGATTCAGTGCATCAATTGAAGTGAAAATTTTATAAGAGATGTATGAGAGATTCATCTATTGGAAATCTTGTTCATGTTCATGTCCTAAAAAAGGCAATGTTTTAAAACTTCCATCGAAGCAAAAAAATGCCACTTACACTAACCATCATCCAAGAAAAAAAACATCATTTACACCTAAATCAATCGAACAGTTTCTTTAACAATCAACAATTTTCAATTACCACGACCATTTTGAAAATAAATATTTTTTATCTAATTTATTTCCATTCTTCTTCAAAGTGTCACTTGCACCATGTAAATGGATATTTGACATCACATATGTGTGTGGTATGTACTCAAATGTACCAAATGTTCAGAAAGTCACTCAATAATTCGCAATAAATGATGACACTGAAGGACTGGAGCCCCTCCTCGTGCGCCCCCTTGTCACTGTGTAATGCCATATTTTGACATATGCACTTATGTGCACGATGAATATAAATGCATTCGAATTATATATGCACATTATATATACAGAGTAGGATTTATAAAAAAAACTAGAACTTTATTTAAAATTACACAATTTTGAGATACAAGTGTGCCTTATCCGTCATTTAGCTACAAAGTATACAAAAGTAGGTACAAAAATATAATAACACTAAATAATCAAATTTTGTATACCAACTAGAAACAAAACATTAAAGGCTAACATTTTTTGGCAAAAATTTGCAAAAAAAACGTTTCCCACCTTTTTTGAAGTAAAACTTCTTTAGGCGCGATAAGGGTGTAAATCAGAGAAAATGCAACGGAAGTGCGTTACGACTTACTGACTCGTCAATCGCACTGAGAGTCAATGCGATTGGTTCTCTTGTCTCGCTCTCGCGTATGTATCATCGTCTTGTACGGCAACTATGTGAATTACGAAATCTATCTATTAAAAAACAAAAAAGCCCAGAAAATGTTTTCATCTTTATTTATAAACCTTCATCTTTATTTATGAAATAAATATTTTCAAACTATTTGAAGCCCCTGATAATATTTGTACAATATTCTAAGGGCACCTTCACAAACAAAAATGAAATCCAAATCTTGGTCGATATAATTGTCTAAAAAATATAACTCCTAATATTATAATGTTGATTTAAAAAAAATATCTATTATCAATTTTTTTTTTAGGTAAGTTCGACCCTGTACAAGGATGCACCCTTGTTAATAAAATATTCACCCCCTCGGGTTCTTCGATGGAATAAATGTGGCAGTGATTGTGCTTATTGTTGTCTGTGGCCAAAAGGGACAAACAGACAGACAGACAAGTGCCCATATGGACCCCAAATGAAAAAAAAAAAAACAAAACACTACCAAGCAACAATATGATAATTTCAATTTTGTAGTCGAGAATATTAAAATTAATTTTATAACTAGGCGTAAATGGCATTTGTCCTTAATGCATGTTGCATGAATGACTGATCAGCACAATTCCCAAATGATACCTTTCGAAAAGGTTTCAAATTTTCTAAATCGGTTCGCAATTTTTCACAAAAAGTGGAATAAGCTTCACAAAAATGTTGCTCTTATTTGCTTATTATAAAGAAATGGCTTGACTGTTCTGTGCGCAAACAAAATCAACGTGTAACCTTATCGAGTCTCAACAAATGGCTTTTAAATTCTTGAAATCGGTTCAGCAGTTTTTGATAAAAAAAAAGGCCGAAGAAAAATCTAAAATTCGACTAGCATATATATATACACCTAAGTCTGTTTTTACACGGTCTTTTTGTACACGGTTTTGATATAACACGGTTTGAAAATTGAATATTTTTAAATTTTTTACACGAATTTATTCCATTCAGCACGACTTGAAATTTTATGTACCTAAATTTTTTTTGTCAAATTAAATTTTTGCGAAGTATGTTCATTCACAAAAAAGTATTTATGAAATAAAAAAGTCTGAAACCATCGATAGTATCGATAGTTTGCAAATACTAGCTTAAAGATTTAAGTGAATTCCCCTTTAGCGCGTACAAACAATTTTTACTGGTCAAAGCAAATGTGAATAGCACTAATTTAATTCTTGTTCTTAAAAATTATTGTTTTTCACCAATTTTAATAGGTTTTAGAGATTAGGAACGAATCACCCATTTTTGTATAAGGTCAATGTCTTTTTTTACACGTTTTTTTTTTACACGGATTCTTCTGGAACCAATCTCCGTGTAAAAACAGACTTAGGTGTATATATATATATATATATATATATATATATATATAATTACACACACAAACAGTGGCGGCGCTAGACCATTCGTGGGCGTCGGCGAGATTCGTTTGCGAGGCCCCCCTTTTTTGCCAGTTGCAACTTGACTAGTGATACATGGCATCGTGCCTAAAGGCAAATTGCTGAAACTTTTCGTGCCGTAATTTAAATTTTTGAAAAGCTTTAAAAAAATTTGAAAAGTGAAAGAAATTGACATTTTTTAATTTGAAATATTTTGTTGGAAATTTCGAACTTTTTTTCAAAGCAACACGTTGCGTTAGCTGCTTAGAGACGAAATATCGAAGCGCGTAAACGCCGCGTTGCAGTCTAACTTAACTCACTATTAATTAAAATCTTTATAAAATATCTGATAATTTTGATGTGCATATGCCAAATGCCTTTTGTTGTGCTTTTTTACTGGATTTTCAAAACCGCTAGACCTGCTTTCCTAAAAATGTAATCAGTTTGGCACTTTTTGTCCCGTATCTTAAAAACGGCTTATCCTGCCTTTGCCAAAAACTTATCAGCACGTCTTCTTACCTTCAATACATGTCAAATGTTTTCTGAATTTTTCAAATTGGTTGATCCATGTTCGCAAAATCGTCGACGAAAATTTACCAAAATGTTCAGAAATCTTTGAAGATATATATAAAATTTTGTTTTAGATTTTTTTGCGATTACTATAACTGTATATGAGATTTATTTTTAATCAGATAAATACACCAATTGAAATAGACAAAATTTACACAAGTTAAAATAAACAAACTCTTCGACAACAATGGTTTGTTCTCCAGCTATTAGAAAAGCACTAAAATTAAATAATTATCGCGAAAAAGTTTCCTTTTGTCCAACCATTTGATTAGCAAATTTTATGTTTTTTCGATCATTATGAATAAAAAATGGTTCGAAATCACCGACTTAATAACTAATTAGACAAAATTTTGCAATCTGCAAGTGATTAATTAGATTTAAAAAATCTATAACATACTAATTTGAGTGCACAAATCCGCACATCACATAGTAGGTACACATGGTCTAAAAGCTCGTCCCATTATTATAAAATTTAATGAGTTTTTATAATTAATCATTTATCGTAGTTTCATAAAATTTATATTAGATGAGACTAACAAGTTTTTTTTTGAAAAAAGATTTTTACAATAAATTACGAAGAAACTGTGCGGTCGATCCTGACGAAAAAGAATTCAGCACGATCGCCAACTGAAAACTTTCGATCAGTTTTTGAATTTTTAAAATTGGTTCAGAAATGTCAAAATGTCGTTTCTTTAAGACGCTTTAATTTTTTGTCGACGACATCAGAGCGGGTCAACCGATTTAAAGGATTTAAAAAACATTCGATTCGTGTTGATAAATTGTCAGATGGCAGGTTCAGCGGTTTCGGAGATACAAAAAAAGTTTAAAAGGTTATCAATTTTATTTGAAAGAACTGATCATCCCAATAGAATGTTTAAAAAAATATATTGCTTGTGTTGACGGTGTGAAACAATGATTAGTTTCAAATTAACAGTTTTTGTTATTATCTCATTGTTATTTCTCATTGATCAATTTTTATTGATCATTGATTACTTTTATTCCTCGAATATTTAATTACTGTTTTGATACGTTAAGATTCCCACTCGTATGTATTCCCAAAAAGAACGATGATTTACATTGTGCTCACATAAGAAATACACAAATATAAACAACCAGAGAATTAGCTTGCGCGAAGTTGTTTAGATTTAATAATCTATAGTGTTGACAGACGATATTAGATAATGTCCATAAAAGATAAAAGAGTAAAATGATAGTGCCTGTAAACCACTAATCACCTTCTTTACTCGTACATCCGTATGAAAATTAACTAAATTTTAAATAATTAAAATTTTTCCGGGGCCTCTTGCGAGGCCCCCCCAGGCGCGAGCCCGTCGGCGGCCGCCGACACCGCCGACGCCTAGCGCCGCTACTGCACACAAACATACTTTTTGCAAAATTGGCCTCAAATGATCAAGAATGACATGGAATGTCTCATAAACAAAGTTAGCTAAACCGATTTTCTGGCAAAAACAAACTTTTACTTCAAGAAAAACTAATTACATTTTATGTCGAAAAGTACATTAGAAAAATTTTACATTATTTGTCGAATTTTTTGATAAATTATTTTGGATTTAACAAAATCAACGTCTCAAGTCAAAAATTTTAAAATCGGCTCAGCAGTTTTGGATAAAACGCCGACGAAAAATCTAAAATTCAACTACCATATTTATATACACACACACAAAAATACTTTTTGCAAATTTGGTCTCAAATGATTAAGAATGACATGGAATGTCTAAAAAACAAAGTTAGTAAAACCGATTTTCTGGCAAAACAAACTTCTATGTACTTTGAAAAAAGCTAATTACATTTTGTGTCGAAAAGTACAGAATAAATATTTTATATTATTTGTCGAATTTTTGGATAAATTATTTTAGATTTAACAAAATCAACGTTTCGAGTCTAAATTTTTAAAATCGGTTCAGCAGTTTCAGTCAAACGGCCGAAGAAAAATCTAAAATTCAACTAGCATATATATATATACACACATAAACATACTTTTTGCAAATTTAATCTCAAATGATTAGGAATGACATGAAATGTCTAAAAAACAAAGATTTTTTTGCAAAAAAAACTTCTACTTTGAGAAGTTAGTTCTTTCATTATCTTGTAATCATTTTGGAAAAGCTAATTGATGACACACATTTGGTGCCAAAAAGTACAGAATAAATATTTTACATTATTTATCGAATTATTGGATATATTATTAGCTACTAACATTAACCACTAAAAAAGTTCTTTGAAATTCAATTTTTGTAAAAGTTTGCAACTTTATCTAGATAATCATCTATACCTTTTATATATTTACAGAAAATGTGATAAGTATATTTCTACTTCCAATTCACATAACATTATAACAGTGTTTTCCAACCTGTGGGTCGCTCCACCAAACAAAAAATAATTAGTTTTAATGCATATTTTTGCATAAATGCATATAAATTTGCAGTCTGATGATATCAGTTGAGTATTTATAAAATTAAATTGATGAAAAAATTAAAGGGGGCGTAAGATTTTTTTATTAGAACAAAGGGGCGAGGTGCAGAAATGTTTGGAAACCACTGACAAGCTTCCTAAAATTGATCGTTTGTATACTGTAATTTCTTTAAATATTGGTTACTAATTTTTGCACTATGATTTTACACATAAGTTTTCCAATTCGGTGTCAAAAGATTCAGAATGACTTAAACCGTCGAGATAACAAAATTAACTAATCGGGTTGAAAACAAACTTTTTCAAATACTTAATAAAATATTTTTAACTTCCCGTAGGGCAAGTTATAGTAATCGCAAAAAAATCGAAAATGAAAATGTTTATATATCTTTACGTTTTAGACGTTTCTGAACATTTTGGCATACCTTAGAAAAAATTGATGTATGTGTGTGTGCGTGTGTGTGCAAATTTTCGTCGACGATTTCGGGAACACGGATGAAGCGATTTGAATAATTAAAAAAAAACATTCGATTCGTATTGATAAGGAGACGTGCTGATTAGTTTTTGGCGAAGGCAGGTCTAGCCGTTCCGAAGATATGGGGCAAAAAGTGCCAAAAACGGTAACTCAGTTTTTAAGGGAACGGAGCGTTCGATTTGAATAATTCAAAAAACATTTTACTTGTATTAAAAAGATGAAGAACTGGTCAAATTTTCATGAAGACAGGTCTAGCGGTTTCGGAGATCTAGTAAAAAAAAAAGTAAAAAAATGCCATTTGGCGGTCAAAAATGATCATTAGACATATGCACATCAAATTATCAGATATTTTATAGAGATTTTAACAATGGGTATAAATTTTGTTTACATTCCTATGGGTCCCGTACCAATGTTTATCCGTTAGACGGCGACGCGGCGCTTACGCGCTTCGATATTTCGTCTCTATGCAGATAAAGCAGTACGATTGCTTTGAAAAAAAAGTTAAGAATTTCTAAAATATTTCAAAATACACTTTTCTTCAAAAAGTCTTTTTTTCAAAAAAAAAGTAAATTTTTGTCAAAAATTTATAGTTTCTCAAAAATCTAATTTTTCAGAGTAATTTTTTTTCAAAAATGTTAATCTTTTAAAAAAATAATTTTTGGTACGGGAAGTTCCAGCAATTTGCCTTAAGGCACGATGCCATGCGCCCCACTAGTTGAACTAATAAGAGTAAAAATATAATTATATAATGAGCACATCTTTTGCATGTATATAAAAGTTAAAAGTAATTACCTAGAAAAAAATTGCAAACTTTTACAAACACTGAATTTTAAAGAATTTTAGTGGTTAATATTAGTAGACAATAAGAAATCCAAAAATTCAATAAATAATATAAAATATTTATTTAAAATTATAAAATATTGCATCTACGACATATTAAGAGATTAAAATGAAAATGCTTCACAAAATCAAAATGGATTCCTATGGAATTCTTATAGTACAATAATTGATAAAATTTTGATCAAAAATAATAAAATTGTGGTAAAATATTAAACAAAACTTATGCTTCTTTGTACATAAGCATATACAAATCACTAGAACACTAATTGTTAAAATTGATATTAACCGGAAAAATAATATTAGAAATAAAAATGTTTCGCAAAATCAAAATGGATTCCGACAAGATTCTTATAGCTCACCTCCCCAATGAAGCAATTTACTTTGGATAAAATATTTAAACAAAAATGATAAATTTATAGTAAAATATTAAGAAAAAATGTATTAACAACGAATTGTATGTATAAAACATGTATAAAAACCCTCATGGCCCGACTATTTATTGTTGAAATTAATACTAAGCGTTAAAATTAATATCAGAAATGAAAACGAAAATTTATGACAAAATCAAAATGGATTCCGACAAGATTCTGACCGTATTCTGACGG
Source organism: Ctenocephalides felis (assembly GCF_003426905.1). NCBI lineage: Eukaryota > Metazoa > Arthropoda > Insecta > Siphonaptera > Pulicidae > Ctenocephalides > Ctenocephalides felis. The sequence goes on from NW_020539726.1 coordinate 45,962,085, forward strand.
TGCACGTCCCTCATGACGCAATTCACTTTTGGTAAAATATTTAAACAAAAATGATAAAATAATGCCAAAATATTATCCAGATCTTAGGTATCTTTGCATATATCAATATACATAATGCATTAATGACGACATGTATGTATAAAAGGTGTATAAAAACCCTCGTGGTCCGACTAACCTTACATACGCACGTTAAAAATTACAGCACCCAAATATCGACATTTAACAACATATATATTAAATTAACTATTTACCACTCACCTTTTAACATCATCAGGGGCTCCATTGCCGATTGATAACACAAATCACTCGCTAGAACACTAGTTATCGTTAATATAAATTTTTACCCGAATTTTATGCCGGTCATTTTGATACTGAACGTGATAATTTATTTGACAAGAGTTGCCAATTGCGACAAAAAAATGACACCTATTAGTGTTGCCCGATGCGAACGAAAGGGTTGGCGGTAATTGTTGTAATTTGACAGTTGTGATATTAATATTTATAATTTTATTTTTATAAACACTTTCTGAAAAAATATGGTTATTTAATTTTTTGTTTATAATTGTTTATACGTTTTGGTGATATGAGATGTGTATGTCTTCAGGAGTTGTTAAAAACAAACAACTAAAAATTACTCTTACTAAACATAAACTCTTACTAAAAATTGATAATATTTTGAGTTAAAGGTGACATATTATAATAATTAATATATAACAGAATCCCTGTAGAAATATTATTGCTATTATAGTCAATCAAAATACTGAAGAACCTTAACTCAAAATATTTACAATATATTGTCATTAGATTCTTTTATCATCGATGAATGTTTACAATTCACATTTCTGATCATAATTTATAGTTACAAGTATTTTAAGTGTATTGATTGACCATAATAACAATAATATGTTGATTCTATGATATAGTCATTAATATAATATATTGTTATACAAATATTATATATATTATATATATATTTACGATTCAAATTTCAGATGATTCTGACAATTGCCAGAAGATTTTGTATTTTTAAAGTCATTTTTTTAATGCTACAGCTTTACTTGTTGTCCATTTCAGGACAGGTGTAAAAATTACTATATAATAATTATAAACAATTTGAGTTACTTAGTAGAAGTGTAAAAATAGAAGAATGGTAATTTTGTTTTTAAACCAAATTATTCTGTATATGTAGATTGAATTATCACATTGTTCATAATAATTATCAAAAGTGATTGTTTTTTAATGTTTAAATATTTAAGAAGTGTATATATGTATAAATAAATGTTTTGTTTGTTTTATTAGTTCCTGAAGAAGGAAACATCCCATATCTCCGAAACGTAGAAATACATTATAAATGAAAAATTAAATACAAACTAAGTTTGTGTTATATATATTATATATATATATATATATATATAAACAGAGGCTTAAGAAACATGAAATCAAAAATAATAATATCTATAGAAAATCTTAAGTAACTTAAACTTATACATTGAATTTGTTTGTTCGATATCGAAACATATTGTTGAGAGTTTTTCTGCCAAATAAAAAATGATAAATACTTGAAATTATTTATACTTTTTGACACTGTATGTGTGCCATCATTCAGCATTTAATTCATACCAGGAGGAACATATATAGAAATAAACCTTGTTATATACAAATTAATTTTAAAACCTTATTAATTTATTTATATCTAAGTTATGCATATATTATTTAATTACAAAAAAGGTTTAATTCTATTTACAATTTATAAAGTTTATTTATGCCTATTTTTTTTATCCAATTACTTAGAATGCAATAATCTAAATATTATGCAATGTTTAAAGAAAATTGTGTTCTTCCTGTATAAACTTGCTGCATGATGAGACCCATACAGTGTCGAAATGTACATAATAAATAATAATTCCAAATATTTAAATATTTGAATACTCAAATATATATATATATATATATATATATATATATATATATATATCTATATATATATATATATATATATAGTAACACCTGTGAAAATTATTTAATTATACTTGTACTTTATAATTATTAAATATATTATTTATTTTTATTAAAAATTTATTGCCAAATTGTTTATAAAGTAACAAATAATTGATCTCGTTTATTTATCTAAATCATAAATCTAAATATATTTTTAAATTTAATTTGTCAGTTTATCGTGATATGGCACATTTATTGTCATTTTTTTTTTTAAATTTTGTTCATTTGGCATTTTTAATTAATTAATTAAAATTATTTGGTACATTTTTGGTTTTATAACTATATACAAAAATAGACAAAGACTATTTTTGATAGTCGGCAGTGAAAAGAATATATACATGTAGAAAAATAATTTGAGGCACTCGATTTGTGTTATTTATATATACTCTAAATATATTATGAAGAATTTATTTATCTCTCAAAACATTTATATATATATATATATATATATATATATATATATATGTATATAAATGTTTCTCTCTCATCTGTCTACTTAATTAGTATCACATCATGTCAATGTGTGATCCTACGCACTGGCTGGTGTTGTGGTCGTGGTCCTCAGTTTCTTTCCTTTTCTTCGTTTCTTACCATTTGCCGACCTCAAATGGGAGGCTCCCGTCCTCTGACGGAATGGGTCTCTTGGCGAGACCCCTTGGGCACCTGATGTCAGGTTGGACGGATAGTGGTGCTCTGGACTTGCCAGCTGCTGTTGCAACCTAGGAAAAAATAGATAAATATATAAAATTCATATATATATATATATATTTATATATATAAATATATATATATATATATATGATTGTATTATTATTTTCTACCTGCTGTCCCTCAGAAGTTCGTCCATCAATCTCCTGTAAGTATCATCAGATTCATCAAACGAAATGCTGGCCAAGTTACCACCAGATTGTTGTTGGAATGTTGTGAGTGCCCTCAACAGCTCTGCATTATCACCGCTTGTGCTTGTCCATGTGAAGCCACCTCTGCGTTGCAGATCTTCCATTAATTTAGCAAACTTGGGATCATTTGGATCTAATGTGAACCACTGGATACCTAAGAGAAAAAGATATTAATTATCTGAATCTAGACAACTATACTAAAGACAATTATACTAAAAAAAACTACTATCAAACTATACTCTATAGTAAAAGTCATGGATAATTCAACATGCAGATGTTTTTTTGCCATTTTTCTAAATTTTATCATCAGAGCCTATCATGATGAAATAGTGGCCCTTGTTGCCCCTCTCTACGCTATATTTCTTTTACCTTGTTGTGAGAATCGAGGATCTGATGGATCAAATTGACCATGTTGGAATGATGAGCTTTCTGACCCACCATGGCCAGAGCCTTGCTGGTATCTTGGATCGGAAGGATCATAATGTCCTGCTTGACCTGATCCATGTTGATCACGTCCTGATTCTTGGAAGTACCTCGGATCAGATGGATCATACTGGCTGGAGCCAGAGTGTCCTGATTGGTGATATCTGGGATCTGAAGGATCGTATTGTCCTTGCTCGTGAGAACCTTGGAAGAACCTAAAAAAAATAGTTATTAGTCTGCGTATTGTAAATGCATTCAATTGTTTGTATGATTTTTTATTACTTTGGATCTGTAGGATCAAATCCTCCTTGTGAAGAACCTTGTTGTGAATATCTTGGGTCTGAAGGATCGTAATGTCCCCTGCTTCCGCCATCCTGAGATCCTTGGTGGTATCTTGAGTCGTAGCTGCTGGATTCGCTGTGGTTGCTTCGAGAAGCGTTGTATCTAGGATCACGTTCATCTACACGTCCATAAGGATCTTGTTCGTGATCAGGTCTGCGTCCATATGGATCTTGTTCATCTGGACGTCTTCCATAAGGATCTTGTTCATCAGGTCGGCGTCCATAGGGATCTTGTTCATGATCAGGTCTGCGTCCATATGGGTCTTGTTCGTCTGGTCTTCCACCATAACGATCTTCAGATTCAGTACGTCTGTCATGGTCTGGTCTGCTTCCATAAGGATCTTGTTCATCAGGCCTTCTGCCATAAGGATCTTGTTCATCAGGTCGTCTTCCATAAGGATCTTGTTCATCTGGTCGTCTACCATAAGGATCTTGTTCGTCAGGTCGTCTACCATAAGGATCTTGTTCGTCAGGTCTTCTGCCATAAGGATCTTGTTCATCTGGTTGTCTTCCGTATGGATCTTGTTCTGATGGTCTTCCACCGTAGCGATCTTCTGATTCGGTGCGTCTTCCGTATGGATCTTGTTCTTCTGGACCTCTGCCATAAGGATCTTGTTCTGATGGTCGGCTTCCGTATCTATCGTCGGAGCCAGGACGGCCTCCATAAGGATCTTGTTCACCTGGTCTGCTACCATAAGGATCTTGTTCATCAGGTCGTCTGCCATAAGGATCTTGTTCGTCTGGCCTTCTGCCATAAGAACCCGGTCCTCAGGTCTGCCACCATATCGATCTTGGTCTTCTGGTCGACTACTATAAGGATCTCGGTCTTCTGGTGCTGCCACCATCTATCTGGGTCTTCTGTTCTTCTACCGTAAGGATCTTGTTCGTCTGGCCTTCTACCATAAGATCTTGCTCTTCTGGCCTTCTACCGTAAGGATCTTGTTCGTCTGGTCTTCTACCATAAGGATCTCGGTCTTCTGGGTCTACCACCATATCGATCTTGATCTTCTGGTCTTCTATCATAGGAACTTCACCTGGTCTGCCATAACGATCTCTTCTGTTGCAAACAAAAACATAAGTATTAAAATCAACTCTTTTGATATCTCAAATTATTGTGACCCACCTATCTTGTGAACTTGAAGAGTAAGATCTTCAGGCACAACTTCATTCTCTGAAGTCACAGGGTAACCACCTCCATTTGTCCGCGAGATGAGGATGACCCACCAAATGTACCAGGAGCAAATGATCTCGAATAGCGTTTGCGCATACAAACGGCACATCTATCAAAAATCCATCGATTAGTAGAGACATCAGATGAAAGAATTTTATAATACAGTCTTTTTATTACCTGCTGACTTTATCGGTAACATCTGCACTCTTGGCTTCTGATATTGGTTTCTCGAACATCTCATGTTCCTTGATTCCTGCCACCAGTAAGAGTTGGCAGTGGCGTACTTGTTACATCTACCATGACCATGACATTCGATGAACGGTGAAGCACGGAATTTCTCCAGACAAGATCCAGGAGAGATGATAAGGATTGGCCGGAGCCTTCTGCGCCAGCATCGGTGTGTGCTGTAAGGAAAAGAAAAAATCAATTTTTTTCGATTGTGGTATATAAATATTCAAATACTAACCATCAAGAAACTGTAACCAGTCCATAATAGTTCCCAGGATTCTGGACAATCAGGAATGTCACTTGACTGGCTGTGCAAAGCAACCAATCGACTAGGAGCCTCACAAACAGCACAACTGAATAAAAAAATATTAATTGTATTATTGAAATTGCAAAATTTATAAAAATGTAGTCCTGATCTGTTGTAAAAAATAAATTACCTAGATATGTATGGAGCAAATCAGTAGCTGGTATAAATTTAACATTCTGTGGCATCGGCACATCAGTCGTCAACCAGTACGAGTAATCAGTTCTTTGAGCAACATTGCACACATTCTTTGAATCACAGAACAAATATGGCATTGTGCTAAACCTACGCATACAAGATCCAGGAGCACCTATTGACAAAATCACAACATTGCAACAACACGTCTCTGATTCCACTCTCATTTATCGTTTCATCATCAACATACCCAAATCTTGACCATGAACCTTTCCATTTCCAGTGATATGCAACAAGGAGTATCCGGTCCACATCTCGCTGGTTCCCTGCAGGACAGATTGTTCCGGCAGTTCTACCACCTTGAGCATGCCTTGCGAATAATAGAGCTCTTTGTCTGGGTGGTGGCGGTGGTGGGAGCATCGTCACCAGGAAGACCGCGGACTCCTGGGTAACCAGGTTGACCCGCAAGACCTTGAAGACCTGGAAGACCGACTATTCCAATGGGACCTGGCTGACCAGGTGGTCCTAGAAGAAATAAAGTTGAAAAATCAAGAAATAATTTATATAAAGTTATTCATGAAGTGAATTATATGTATAGATGTGTTACCTGGACGTCCTGGATATCCAACTTCTCCAATTTCACCAGTAGGTCCATCCAAACCTGGCAAACCTGGGTTACCAGTTTCTCCTCTCCATCCAGGGGCACCTGAATTAAACAAGATATAATTAAATAAATTATAGTAAATCGACAAATGTTAAATATTTTTAATATAAGTGTCTTTAAAGATTGATTTAGAAAGTTTAATTTTTGAGGTTTGACAAAAAGTTATAGAATAAATACAAACAATATATTTAAAAATTTATAAAGTATTTTACCATCAAATCCTGGGTCTCCTCTTTCTCCTAATCAACATGTAGGATGGATAAGCGTCTCCTCTGTACCGATGGACCTTTCAAAGTCGTGCAGTCCTGGACTCCTCGCTAGGCCTTGTCTCACACGGAAATCCTTATCTAAAAGTAAAATATAGTTATAATATAATAATTAATTAATGCTAATATAATTTAACACCTTATAAATATCTTTATTAATAATATAATTATTTATTAGTAAGATCAAAATAACTCTTCTGTTTTAATATGTGGAAGTTCCATTGATTTAATAAGGTAACCTTTAGGTCCTGGTAAACCAGGTAGGCCGTCCAAATCATCTCCTCTCGTTCCTCGTTCTCCATCTCTGCCTGTAAACAAAAAAATATACTTTATTATTTCCAAAACTCATAAAAAGTTAATTTATAAATCGTATTTGAGATTCCTACCCTGGCAGTCCACTATATCCCGGCATAACCTTCTTCCCTTGAAGCTGATGGCCAGCAACCCCGGCTCACCCCTCATACCCTTCAAGCCGGGCAATCCAGGGAAACCTAAATAAAATATTCAACAGTAAGTAAAAAAAAAACAAATCTGTCATCAGAGTGTATTAGATCTTAGACTAACCGATTGTCCTCTTAGCCTGCAGCTCCAGGACGTCCATTGGGTCCTCTATATCCTTGATCACCAGCAAAGCCTTTAGGTCCAGCGAGTGAGAAACCCATTTCAACCACATCTGGTCCATCTAAACCGTCTAGACCGTAATCACCAGGTGCACCTAGAAATGAAATTATAAAAATGTATAAATCATTTTTAACAATCTTGCTTTATTTTTGTCCTTATTATTACCTTTAGCGCCAGGTAGTCCATCCAAACCAGGAGGGCCATCCAATCCTGGCCTTCCTTCCTCTCCAGGCTCAGCGTTTGATCCAGACAAACCCGGTAAACCAGGACGACCGTCTTCACCACGTTGACCTTTAGGTCCAGGTGCTCCAATAATACCTTCTAATCCAGCATATCCAGTCTCACCTCGTTCTCCCTTGAGACCAATGTAACCAACAGCACCAGTCTCACCTAATTAAAAAAATAATTAGTATCCATAAATTGATATATACTCCATATATTTATATTTATATTTATACAATTATACTCGTACAATGGTACATAACTTAAATTAATAGATAATAATACATACTATATTAGATGAAATATAATTAAAAAAAAAAACAAATGTTTACACAAAATCTTATTCTAAGTTTTACAGAATAATTTACTGAAAGTTATAACTCATCAATAGAGTAAAAAAAACTTGCTCTTTAAAAAATGTTTGGGTAATTTATAAAATTTCCGATTTTCAACTTCCCAGACCATCTAAGGTATTAAATGAGGAGGCGAGTTTCAATGTGGGACCTTTTACAAGTTTATGTCTTGTGACATAATACATTTGAAATATTAGATAAGTGTTTATTACCTCGTTCTCCTTCGAGACCAGTTAAGCCTCTGTATCCTGATTCACCTCGTTCTCCCTTTGTGGCACTGGCATAGCTGGCGAAACCTGGAGCTCCTGGGAAACCTTTGCGTCCCGGGATACCTGGAAGACCTCTAGCTCCTGGTACACCAATGTCACCAGGCATACCGTCGCGTCCCATTTGACCTGGATCACCTTGCATTCCTGGAAAAATATAAATTAAATGTATTATTTTGTCTCAATATGATAAATTACTAAAGGATTTATATACATACCGGTTAAACCTCTAGGTCCTGCTAATCCAGGTAATCCAGTCCAACCACGTTCTCCTTTCAAACCTGGACGACCATCTCTTCCTGGCCTTCCAGGGAAACCTTTAGGACCTGGCTCACCAGGTTCTCCCTAAAATAAAAAAGATTCGTTGACTATGCAAATGTTAAAAGCAGTTGTAATTGCAAAATAATAATACGAACGTTGAATCCATCAAATCCTCGATCTCCAGGAAGACCTGGAAGTCCAGCAGTTCCATTCAAACCAGCCCAACCTGGTTCTCCTTGCACACCCTGCCAACCCGGTTCTCCGTCAATTGATAAACCTTGATCACCAGCCTCACCTAACAAACAGAATATAATATAATATGGAAAAATGCAATATGGAAAAAATAATATTGTATATTATCTTAACCTTAAGTCCATCGAGACCCGGTAATCCATCATATCCTTGAATTCCAGGCAATCCAGGTTCTCCAACTTCTCCCTTAGGTCCACTGAATGAGTTCTCACCAGGCAAACCGGCAAGACCTGGCAAACCAGAGTCACCTTGCATTCCTTTGAATCCACGCACACCTGGACGACCTTCCGCTCCCACATAACCGACATCTCCAGTAATTCCCTTGAATCCCATATCTCCCATAGGTCCAGGTTTTCCTGGTCTACCAGTCAAACCCGGTTCACCCATCATACCTTGTTCACCCTGTTCTCCTGGCTCACCAGCTCTTCCGGGAGCACCAAAATGACCTAGGGAAAAAATAATGACAATAAATTTGAGCCATATTGTGCATTTTATGCGTTTTGAGTGCAAATTAGAATTTACCTATGTAACCCTTGGGTCCGGCAAAACCATCAGGACCTCTACGTCCTTCAGCACCAGGTTCGCCCTTTTCTCCGCGTCTTCCTCTAAGTCCAGGAGCTCCATCAGGTCCTCTGCGTCCTTCTTCACCAAATTCACCAATAGCTCCAGGCTGTCCAGGAGCACCGGCGATACCTGGTAAACCAGGGATGGTATCTCCAGCATGACCTTTAAGACCCTACACAGATAAAAACACTCATTATTTTCTGAAAATGATAATTTATGTGTTATGCTTAAAAAGCAACTTACAGTCATTCCAGTGTATCCGACAAGTCCAGGAGCTCCTTTAGGTCCTTTCATACCTTTAACACCATCAGGTCCAGGTCTTCCAGATTTTCCAGGGTGTCCTTGGTCTCCCATCTCACCAGGCAAACCATCCAATCCACCAATACCAGTGTCTCCAGGAATATATGACACACCAACCTAAAAAGAAAATAATATAATTACTATATATATTTAATATTCGTAAAGATTGTAAGTTATTATTCTTACATCACCACGGTCTCCTTTCATTCCCCATCTACCAGGATAACCCTTAGGTCCTTCTTGACCTGGAGCTCCGGGTAAACCTTGTGGACCTCTGTCTCCAACCATGCCAGGGTAACCTTTGAAACCAGTAGGACCAGCTTCAGAAACTCCAGGCAAACCTCTCAAACCAGGTAATCCATCAACGCCCCATTCTCCTGGCTCACCTTTGGTTCCAGTTAAACCTTGGTAACCTGAAGAAAAAGTTATAGTCTTAATAAATTAATATATAATACATTGGAAGGGATCTATTTTATTTGGGGTTTTTCATCCGAACTAATTAAAATATTTAAGCTTCAGAAAAGAGCTATTCGAATAATTTTTTCCTTGCCCAGTAAAGCTTCCTGCAGACCCATATTTAAAAAACACAATATTCTAACTGTCCCATGCATTTTTCTGCTGGTAACATTATCTTTCATCAAAAACAATTCGAAACCTTTTGATATGGCTTCGTCCTCCTCAAACTACAACACTAGACACAAACTTATTAAGGCGCGCACATATATTAGGTTGTCCGCTTTTTTGTTCTTGGTTTATAATACAAAAAGGCGGAAGGGAGATATTTGACAACCTATTAAATTAGGTCTTTCAATACGATCGACGGTCTAGGTATTCAGCTTATGAATAAACTTCCACTCAACATCCGAAACTCAGACAGCAAAAAATTTCATGCTTCCCTAGTTAAACTTTTTAAAGAATTAGCTTTTTATGACATTACTGAATTTTCTCAATTTGATTTCAATAACTATTTTCTTGCATAATCCTTATCCTTTATCTATGTAGTCTGACCATTTGATCGCCTGTACAACCATATTTTTTTTAATTTTTTTTTTTTGCTATTTTATTAATTTAACATTTTTACGGTTTTAAATGAGTATAACTTTCAACCTGGTGCAAAAATTTGAGCTTTACTGGTGGTCAAATAGACTTTATAATGATGAACTTGATGATGAACATTGTATTTAATGTTCGAATGCTTTTTTTCAGCTCTTTTTTTTTTGAGAAGCGAAATTCGTGCAGCTACTATGATTATTATAAAATTACTATCCTTTTAATATTAACTATGAATAAGCTTGACAAGAGCCTGAAATAATATCTATTATTATTGATTACGGCTTGCTTATGAATAAATAAATAAATAAATAAATAAAATATATAATAGATTCATAGATTATATATTGGAATAGATATATTAACATTATTTTGAATTTGTTAAATAGATCGATTAAATTACCTCTATCTCCAGGTGCACCCTTAAGACCGACTTCTCCAGTGTACAAAGGCTGTGGTTGAGAATCTCCCTGTTCTCCTCTACGACCATCGTTACCAGGCTCACCAGGTAAACCACTAATAGAAACAAAACATTATAAATTTTATTAGGATCCCAAAAAATTAATTTCAACTATTAGCATAGTAACAATGTTATTAGTTTCCAGTGGCTCATCTTTCTTTACTCACGTTAAACCATCAGCTCCAGGGGCTCCGACAAGGGCATACAGAGGCACCCTGTCAGCATCGTCTCCTCTCTCACCATCTCTGCCATCCCAACCAGCAGTTCCATTGCGTCCAGGAGCTCCAGGTCTTCCATCCTCACCTGGTTCTCCTTTGAAACCGAAGGATCCAGGTCTACCTGCTGGTCCATCTGGACCAGGCTCACCACGGGGACCAACATCACCAGCCAAACCTAAAAGATAATAGATATATTTAAAAATAGAAAGATGACAAAATAACTGGAATGAAAGGACAAATATATTTTATCATCATTGTTTTTTATTTTACCTCTGTATCCAGGGTCTCCTCTCTCGTCCCTTCCTTGTTGTGATCCAGGATAAATCAATCGTCCTTTAACACCTTTCTCTCCAGGACGTCCAGTGGTTCCATTTCTTCCGGGCATACCTTTGCAGACCTTTGGGACCTGGAGGGCCAGGACGACCGCCTTCGCCCTTGGGTCCTCTGGGACCAGGTAAACCTGGCCATCCTGGAGCACCTGGACGACCGTCTACACCGGAATCTCCTGGGGTACCTTTGACGCCTTTCTCACCTGAAGGGAAATGATAAATAGAGATTGGTAAATAAAATTAATTTAATATTTAATAGATGCGATGATAAAAATAGTATGAAACTACATATATATATAATTCTAATCTGACATCCCACATACTCAAAAAACATCCGGAAACAACAGGAAGTAAGATAACAAATCCTTTGTTCCGCGTGCATTTATATATGTGAGTATCTACATATTATGCATACATACATACATACACACACATAGCACTATATTATTTATATATTTATAAGATACGCGACGATCGGCCGAGACGTTTCTTCATAATTATCAGATAAGTGCAAAAACTATCGTCAACATTTTAGCCAAAATCCTAAAGTAATCAAAAATTCAAAAAAATTCCTTTAGGAATTCAGAAATAATTTTCTGTAAGATATTAACGATTATTTTCAAAATAAATACAGTTGGAAATTTCCACAACTTTTTCATAAGCCTATAATATTTTAAGATGTTTGTTTGAAAACGATTTTAAACTAAAAATGTTCAAACAGTTTTAGAATTTATAAAATCGGCACAAGATTTTTGTCGTAAAAATAATTAATTCATCAGCAAATTGGCAACATTTAATATAACTAGTGGTGTATGGCATCGTGCCTTAAGGCAAATTGCCTTAACTTCCCGTACCGTAATGAAATATTCGAGAAATTTTAAACACTTTCAAATATATTATTACAAATACTGTAACTTTCATTATTTTTGCTATCTTGTTTGTTATATCTGAGCAAATCAAATGTAAATCATAAATCAATTTATTTCCAGAACATTAACAACCGTCATTTCATTTCTAATTCAATTTCAAAAAAAAAAAATAGTTGCCTAGTTTACACAAAATTGAAAAAGTGCTCCAGTATATAAACAGTCTAAACGCACTTGGGTAAACATTTGCACCAGAGTGGCGCTTAGACTGTGCTTATCCTGGGTAATTTTTTGAATTTTTAATCCAAAATAAAAAAATATTTTTTGAAAAAAAAATTAGATACATTTTTTTTCCAAAAGCAATTATTTTGTTGAAACAAGCAGAAAGTTCTTTGAATCAATTAAATCGCACGCTTAGTTCTCTCAAAAACTGTCATTTTCTTAACATTTAGCTCTGTATCTCCTGAACCGCTGGGCCTACCTTTGCCAAAAACTAATAACCGATCATTACGAACTCAATGTTTTTTGTATCATACAAATCGCATGATCCATTCTCTCAAAAACTCGATTTCTATTTTCTGCACTTTTTGCTGCATATCTCCTGAACGGCTGGACCTGCCTCTACCAAAAACTAATTAGCACATTTCCCTATTAATAGGAATCGAATGTTTTTTAAACCATTTAAATCGGTTGATCCGTGCGCCCGAAAACGTGGACGAAAAAATGCGGACATACAAAACACACACACACATCCATTTAGTTTCTGTGGTATTCAAAACGTCGAGAAATGCAAAAATTTTCATTTTCGATTTTCGGCCCATTACTATAACTTACCCTATGGGAAGTTAAAAATGCAAATTAATGCAAATTATTAATAATTAAAATTTCTGTTAAACTTCTTTGGTACAACATTGCTTAATCAATTTTATTTAATAAATATAGTTATTGATGTTTTCTATCCTACCTGGTCTGCAATATCCGCAATCCTCTCCCCTCTCTCCTTTCCTTCCCATCCTTCCAGGAAGACCAGGATCACCTCGATCTCCTCCAAAACCAGCACGTCCAGGAAGACCTCTGTCTCCAGCTGGTCCTGTCCTTGCCAAACCTACACCTGGGTAACCCTTCATACCTTCTGGACCAGTGTCACCACGGTCGCCTCTTTGTCCAGGAAAACCTAGAAAAAAAAAAATATAATCAATAATAAACTAACTACTGTCTAATGTTTAATTAACTTAAATTAAATTACTGTCTTAATGTTCATTAAAATTTAGCTGAGTCAATGAAGGTTTTTTGCAGAAAGACAAAATTTAACAATGAAATATTAGGTTGTCAAATATCTCCCTTCCGCTTTTTTGCATTGCATTGCATACAAAAAGGCGGAAAGAAGATATTTGACAACCTAATATAT
>NW_020539726.1:45976683-46072876 GCF_003426905.1 Ctenocephalides felis
TCCCAAAATAACCCGATACTTCTGAATAAATCCGATTTGAAATGCACAAATCGACAAATGTATTTTACTTGTATTCGCCGGAGTCGAAAGAAATCCAATATGTATGAGAAAATGTGTTGACTTCACTTGAAGAAGAACATGATCTTCGCAAGTGTCAGTGTCATTTCAGTGGATTTCGTTCTGGGAATATTATGTGGACGACACGACGACGTCTTCCTTCCTTCGTTTTGCTGAGATTGGTAGAATTCTAGGACAGACTTTGGAAACCAGAAGTAAAGTTGATAATTTTTGAAAACTTTTGTCCGAAAACATCTAATACTGACGTCAAATTAGGGAAATTTGAAATTTCTCTAACAATAAGTATATCATTCCTAAATCCAAGACTATGGAAACAGACATACTTTGGCAACTAGACCTAGAATTTATAACTTGCAATAACTTTTTTCCAAAAACGAAGTGAAATTTGAGAAAACGAAAATTTTTCCAAGATTATCATTTTTAATTCCCAGACACTGGAAACAGACAGACTTTGGCAACTAGAAGTACAATTTATAATTTATAACAACTTTTTTCCTAAGCATCTAATATTGACGTCAAATTAGAGAAATTCAAGATTTTTTTAAGTTTATCTTTTCTTATTCTAAGATACTGGGAGTAGACAGACTTTGGCAACTAGAACTAGAAATTATAACTTGCAGTAGCTTTTTTCCAAAAACTGAAGTGAAATTTGAGGAATTAAAATTTTTTCCAAGTTTATCATTTCTAATTCTAACAGATTGGAAACAGTTTAGAAGTTTTTCTTGATTGCCTGGAACTATCTAAAACTGACGTCAAATTTAGACCAATTGACACTTTGACGACTATTATCAGCATTGTTGAAATTGTATTTGTACGTTATTTTTGTAGGTATTTTCATCATGCTTAAATTTATGATACAGTCCAACTTGAAATTCATAGACTTTATTTATAATAACGTTTCCTGAAAAATAACGTTTTAGTGGAATAGATAATTTTTTCAATTATAACTTGATACATAGCTAAACTAGATGTAAGTAGTGCAACTACTGAATTAACTTAATCGAATTGATATCTAGTAAATTATCAGAATCGGATATTAATTTATCAAAATTTGGTTAATTTTTTTCTGACAAAAACATCAACTTCTCTAGTATTGTTTTATAATTTAGAACTTCTACTCCTCTGGTGACACCTGATCAATTACTAGTTGTAAGTAATCTTACACTTGTTGAATGAAGTCAGTGGACTTACCTGATGTTTTTTTCTTGCAAATTTAAAATTTGCAAATATTTTTTATTAGAATTATCGGAATTGGTTCTAAATAATAAACGCATCTTTTATCATCATAGAACTAAAGATGTGCATCTTAGATTTGGATCAAATTTCTATCATTAATCGATCGTTAGTTTTAAATTTTATATGAAACACCTGTATAATTAAAAATGATTTTTGAGGCATATTTACTTCTAAAGTTTTCATTAGTTTCGAATTTTCTAAAGTTAATAAGCTTTTTAGTAGATTTGCGTAATTTGTAAACCAAAATTTTGTTACCAAGAATAGGCTATTCACCATATTTTAACGAATAACAAAATTGTTGTAAATTTTATCTATATTATTGTTGTTTTTAGCTTATTGAAATTGCTTATTAAATCGAGTTTTTTTAAATGTGGAAGTTAAAAAATGGGCTCTCAATTTTGCGTAGAATTTTTAGCAGAGCTTTTGTATTTTTGAGCCAAAATTGGGAAACACTGATCTAAATATTTAAAAAAATATATATCTTCACTGTTTTGCATTTTTCTAAGTCCACCTACATGTATTTTGATTTTTTTTTTAATTATTTTGCTGTGAGGATATTTTTAAGTTACTTATCTTAACTATGAAAATTTAAAACCATGCTCTGCGGATCCACTTATCTAAATATTCTGAAAAAATATTCATTTTATCTAAATTAGTATTTTTTTAGAATTATTGGAAAAGAAATATCTATTAAATTATTATATTAAAATAATAAGCATAATTAGAATTAATTCGGAAGATACTCATGTCCAAAAATTAGATGTCATGTGAAAGCTATGCAAAATTTTAGTACAAAAATAATCTGTTATGGCTCATATTTTTACAAAAATAAACTTTGTTATAAATTTCATCTATATTTGTGAAATTTCTTATTTTTAACTTATTGAATTCATAGATTGTTTTGAATAATACAAATTTCATCCAGAAAAAATTGATATCCAAAATTAAAATATCCATAACTCAATATATCCATGGTGTCAATGTATTAATTTATAATGCAAAACACAAGAAAGCAACAATAAGTATTCTGATACAAGTACTTGATATGAAATTTCTTAAAATATAAGCAAATGTATAACAAAAGTTCGGTAATAACAAAATATTTTCTATCTAATTATTTATTTTTCATACAGACGTGCAGAACACGTCACACATCATTTCAGTCAAAATTTTTTAACAAAAGTTTTATAAATTAATACAAATGTATTAATTATCCAATTAATAACATAGAAATATTGTTAGGTTTCTTAAAAAATATAAGAAAGTATATATGCATTCATGTATTTTTTTTAGTTAAAAACGTGTTCCGGTTTCATCCTTTTAGTATCAAAAGTTACAGGAAGCCACTGAGATAAAGACATATATATATATATATATATATATATATATATATATATTTGTATGTTTGTATATTTATATAAATATATCTCGTTTGTGTTATTATAATTGACAATGTGCAGAAGTAGCCCACACAAAAATGTGATGAACTGAACCTTGAATTCAGATTTTCGCAAAGACCTTGTTTTTGCTTCTGCACTTGCAAACAATGCAAATTTAATAAATTTATTTGCAAACATACATACATACATTGTTGATTAGTAATAAATCATAATCAAGTTAATTAATTAAATAATGTTTAAACTAAGCCGGAACGTTTGAGCAATTTAAGGAGGATGTTCTACAGATATTTAAAGTAGAACATTGTACATGATAATAGTTTAGATCGGTGAAGATAATAGATAAATAAAAATATATTTGTTTACTGTATAAATAGATCAGTAGTTTCCGACGTTAGGCTCGGACGAACATCGGAATGGCATCATGCCTTAAGGCAAATTGTTGGAATTTCTAAGTACCAATTTTTTTTTTATTAAAAAAAAAGGTTTTTAAATTTTAAAATTTTTGAAAAAAAAAACTTTTTTGAAAAATTTCAATGTTTTTTTATACTTTGAAATTTTTTGAAAATTTTGAACTTTTTTCTCCGTTCTATCAAAATCTGAATTATCATTTTTTTTGCCACGTTTCTTCGGAATTTTACATTGATTTTTATCATGAAAACCAGAATTAAAAAAGCGCAATTTTGATTTTACTTAAAATTCTCAGCAAAACCTTGAAATTTGTGTTTGAAAATTTGTTTACCAATATATTAAAAATAATTTTAGCTATTTTGTACTAAATTTGATCAAGTTTCATTTAATCGAAAATAATATTATATTACACCATAAAAATGGAAAACACTCACAAAATTTAGAAAGCGAAATGATGCAATTGTTAAAAGCACTATTTTTTATCTTATTTACTATAAAAACTTCATATCACTATTCATTAATACTATTAGTAATTACTATTATAATTAAAAATATTTGCTAAAATCAATAATTTTGAATCGATGTTAAATTTGCCATTTTTTTATTTAATTATTAAATACATATGTAAAAAAATAAAGTAGAAATGATTTTTAGATATAATTTTATGTCCCATACGTCTGTCTGTTTGTTTTCAAAATATGTCATTGATTTTTGAAAATTATTTTATGATAATTTTGAGAAATCATCATAAAATGATAATCAAAATTTAGGGTTATATTATATTTATATATTATATTATTAAAATATTTTTTTTGGTTAGATTTTTATAAATCTTGTAAACGTGAATGATAGAGATGTCGAACGAAACGTGAACAAAGTTTAGGAAAATTTCTGAATATTCTCAATAAAATTATATATATATATATATATATATATATATATATATGTATATTTATATTTATATATATGTATATATTAATTCTTATGGATCACATTGTGGTAAATTTATCTGAAAAGTCGACCGCATTCATTCGAGTTTATATGGCTGATGTAACTATAAACTATAAACAGAAGACATCCTTTGTTTATAACTAATACAATTTATCTTTGTAAATACTCAGAAGTATATACTAAGCGAATTATTAGA
The DNA here is from genome assembly GCF_003426905.1 of Ctenocephalides felis. NCBI lineage: Eukaryota > Metazoa > Arthropoda > Insecta > Siphonaptera > Pulicidae > Ctenocephalides > Ctenocephalides felis. The sequence continues at coordinate 45,980,953 of NW_020539726.1, forward strand.
ATTATATCATTATATATATACACACACATATACACATACATATATAATGTGATTTTCGAACTTTAGTATTACTTTTATTATTGGCAATAATAGTCATTACTATAATTATATTATGCACTAGATGTATTTATACTTCCTCGTTTGTATTACAATTTTTACTTTCCGAACTTTTGTTTCTATGATTTTCTGTCCTGTGTCTAGTTTTTTGCTGTCAATGCCCTTAAATTTCTCTTCTGTATACATTATAATTTCAACAGCATTCTCTAGTTGATTGGTAAATATTTGAAGATTGGTAAAGGTAATTGTTTTCCAATATGGGTGAAAAATGTTGCTAGAAAATTTTTGTCAAAAAATTTATAGAAAATAATTACAAATGTTTTTGTTGTCATTTATATAGTATACATCTTCTTATCCCTGATTTTTTTTGTCCGCACGTTATTCAAGTCGATTTTCTTTTCCATCGATGATGTCGTGTAGAAAAGCCCAAAAAAGATCTAATCCAATTAAATATCTTGAGTTAATTTTTTTACTAAACTAACTTTATTTTTTTTATTAATTGGACAAATAATGGTAGAAATCATAGTGCAAGATGTAGTCGATGTTAAATATAATGGTTGTGCTTGTTTTTCTATTTAACAGGAGCAATTTTGCATTATTAATAAATTGAGATTCGTTTTGATTAAAGTCGTCATCATATGCGTAATGATGTTTGAGGTCGCGACTCAATTTACTCGACTTCTTCTGCTCGAGTCTTAATTTTTATTTTTATTCTTAAGTCGGTCGCTTTGCACTTTGATTAGTACGGGAGCCCCCTTGAGCACTTTTCTTGTATCAAATCTGATCTAAAATTATTAGAAATTTAGCCCCGTTTTTCTATGTGTTCTGGTTGTTAAACAATTATATAAACCAGTTAAATAAATTGCATAAGTATTAATTCTCATTATTGAATCGGTCGATTTGCGCTCCAATTATTAAGGGAGCCCCCTTAGGGCTCCTTCTGATCAATGCATAAATATTTACCAACTAGTGATATATAAGGTATTATAAGAAAAATTGCTGAACTTTTTCTTTCTCATTTTCAAAATTGTTTTCCAACTCATTTTGTAAAATATATTGGACGAATAAACTTAAATTTGAAGTCGTTTTGATAATTAGTTATTTTTAATTTTTCTTTAACAATTGACAAATTTATTAATTTGATTCGGTTATTAATGTCAAAAAGCAAAATTTTGTGTACTTGTACTTCGAAATTATAAAGTAGATGAAAAAATGTTGATTTTTTAAATATATCAACTAAAAATGCAAAACTTTCAATTTAAAAGTTAGAAATTTAGCTTGAAGACAAACTTTACAAGTGCCTTATGTAAATTTTATAAAAATATTGAAAAATGAGTTGTATGACTATGGATTTTGAAAAGCAGTATATAAAGTTAAATTATTTATCAAAAAAAAAAAGATTATTTGATGTTTTTTGTATAGCAAAGGAAATGCCTTTGTGCATCCCCAGGCTAGGTCTTTTGTCTAGGTATGTCGGATTCAAAACCGCCTAAAATATATGGGTCCCCACGGAAACTATCGATAGATAGATAGATTTCATAGGGGGAGGATCTAGAATGTTATCATTCTTACCTTTATTTTATACTTATCTTTTAAATGATTATTTGATATGGATATGTAAAATTGTCATGGTTAACCCTAAACTCCACTCTTATTTGACCTGTTTTTACCAAAAGGTCAAAAGGCTTTGTTTATAAAATGAGAGGGAATTTTGTTTAAATGTATTTTGTTTTCCAATAATCGGATTTGTCAATTTTATGTTTATCCGACGTTTTATGTCATTCTGAATTGTCAGGTACAAAACTTGTAAAAAAGTGATAAAATTGGGAAGTAAATCGAGACCAAAGTTGATTTTTTATTGTATTTATCTAATAGCTTATTCCTTTAAGTTTGTTTAAGTAGTTTACCAAGTACTACTTTACTGTACATATTTTTGTCAGTTTGATGTTTTACAGACATTCTGAATCGTTTGACATAAAATGTTTAAAATCTATGTATATGTGAAAAGAATTTTGCCATACACGTTTTAGTATGAAATTCTAATATTTGATTCAAAATTTATTTGGAAAATATCAAAGTAGTTGCTTATTTTTGGTATAAGTCGCTTTTTCATAATTAACAGTTAAAAACAAGTTAGTCATAAAGAATCCTATCGATCATAAAGAATCCTTGGTTTATTTCAAATTTTTCCTGAGTATCACCAACACAATTTGGAATACAAAACAAACTAATGACCTCATCATTTACAATATCCTTCTTGGTCAGTAGGAAAGTTAGGAAATCGCAATTGCTTCATCGATTGGCAGAGTTGTTTCTTTACAACTATGATTTCTTTTTGATGATTTTCTGAGCATCACCATCACAATTTGGTGTACAAATCAATGACGTTGTTATATCCAACATCCTCTTTGGTCATTAGGATATTTGGACGAATCTCGATCAAGGACCAAAATTGCCTTCATCGATCATCATCGATGATAGTTAGAGCATAGTTTAGTTAGTCATGATCAGTCGAGTACATCTTTATAACAATGTCGCCCCAGAGTCTGTAGTTTTATTCATCAAATTTGATGTATAAATCAATGACCTAGTTAAATAGAATATCCACCATTGGATGTACCTTGACCAAGCACCACAACCATCATCATCATCATAATTAATACTAAACTGATGTTTGATTGATGCAACGACTAGTGCATTTAATACTTTTAGATATACATAATTTGATTTCTCAAATCTCGTCGCCCCAAAGTCTGTAGTTTTATTCATCAAATTTTTATCTCCCATGTATGATTCATCCAGCATCCATCATCCATCATCCAGGCATCCTCTCCGAGGAGCGCGCGTGCCCGGAGGTTCGGTTTCATAATTTTTATTTATATTAAAAAAGGAACGTCGAAACTGATAAACAATTGAAATCGCTCGCGATGTGACTCTTGTTATCGCATCGAATTGTGTCATTGTGTGGTGTGTAGGACGTTGGCTGGCGTTGCAGAGGATATTGGCCGTATCCTTTGCGAGGAGATAATCGCCCCAGGGGGGGACGGGGGGACGACGGGACGAAAAAAAACGAAAATTTAGCATAATTGTTAATAATAATAACGATTGTTGCTGTGGAAATGGAAATCGGGACGCGGTTAGATCTAGGACACGATGGTGATGATGATCGAGATCTCTTCGAGTGTCCTACTGATGCATGGGTGCTTCTTGTTACTTCGTCATCGGCTGATATACTAAATCTTGAAACTGATGCTTAGGACACTCTCCAAAAAATTGTTAGAAAACGGCTTGACTGATTATGGCGAAAAACTAATCGATACTTGTTCTAATTAATGATGACAACGATGAAGCAGTCGAGGTGCTTGATCAAAGTGAATCCAATTTGTGTCGTCATTAGATTTTATTATAAATTGTGATGATGTGGATTAGGACCCAACCCAAATAAACTATATTTATTAAAAAAATGGCTTGGCCGATCATGACGAAAAACTATTCTTTACTACGTTGTATTTATCAATGATGGTGATGACTGGAGTTGTGATTGTCCCTTCGAATCGAAATAGTTGCTCCTCTATATAACGCGGTTTGAATCTTGCATACCAAATTTTATATCCATTTTTTTTATAAAAATTGTTTTCATATTGATTTTGCACACTCTACTTTTTATTCTAGTCTTGGAAATTTTCCACATACTTTTTTCGCTTATTTTTTATTTAATTTACCTAAGGATAAGTTCATGTTTTACCTGAAAATCCGTCGATTTCTCGATGTTTAAAGTCATTGTGAATCGTTTGACCCCAAATTTAAATAATGTATGTGTGTGTGGATGTGATTCGATTTTTGACGTTTTCTCCAAAACTGCTGAACCGATTTCAAAAATTTAAAAGCCATTCGATGACACTAGATAAAGACTTGGTTAGTTTTATAGAACTATCAGTAAAACGTCTTCTAAACACATTTATTACTACCGTCGTATTGCTTATATTTCTCCCGTGGTAAATTTTTTATTCATTTAATATAAAATAAAAACATATCTGAACATTTTAGTTGTAAATCAAGAAAAAAATTGTACAGAAGTAGGATAAATAGCACTATTTCTGTTTGGAATAATTACAGTACAAAATTTCAATTCAAACATTTTATTTCACTAAAAACACTTCTTTAAAGTGCATGGATCGCGAACGCACCTGTTACGTTCGTCGCTTGGATATTGACAACGGCACGCACCATATGCGTGCGCAGCAGTGAAGTTGTATATATATATATATATATATATATATATATATATATTATTAATTATTGCGATAAATGATTTACAAATGATCATTTTGTGACCTCAGAATCGCGTTTTTTCACTATCCATTGATAATTTCTGCGAATAGTAAACATATCAAGTAAAATATTAATTTATTGAGGTTAACATTCTAAAATAGAAATGACCAAGAACAAGAAAAAAAGTTCAAGTATTTGAATTTGCCGCCAATTTGTAGATAAAAAGGTCACACAGAGTCAGTCAATCGAATGATAAAATAATTATAAAATATATTTTAATATATTAACAGATAAAGTGACTTGTCAATAGGCCGAGGGATTGGGGTTTATCAATTTTATGGGCACGTGCTATTTCATGTAACATTTATGGATATTAATTTTCAAGGAGTAAAACTTTCATGGGTTTCGTAATATATTTCCATAGTACAACTTTTCAGCAGAAAATCCGACTTGCTAATTTTTTGTCGAGTCATTCTGAATCGAATGAGGTCACTTTTGACGAAAATACGAGTGTGAATTCGATGAATCTCAAGATTCAATTTTTTTGAGACGATCTGCCGAGCCCTTTCTTTAAAATGCAAGTTCATGTAACATGTCTTTGCAAATTTCCACTTGCACCTAGTATGCATTTGTTTTGTCTTTAAAAATATCTGTAATCGGTTCAAGATTTTTTGTGAAGAAGTTGATGAAAGATTTTATCTACTATTTATAAAGAAAAGGCTTTGCTGATCGTTAAACTAAACTAAATCTCAGAAAATTGAAGGCAGCACAGAACAATTTATGGATTATTAAAAAATATTGTTACACTGAATGTCTTTAGAAATATTAAATTCTCATTCTTTTTTTATCAAACCAAAAATTGGGTTGCTGATACAGTTAGATAAAGCCTGTAATAAAATATGAACTTTAATGCTTTTTTTTAATGTGTTCTATATAATTGATAATTAAATTTGTTCTAATTAAATGTTTTCAGTAAAAACTAAAAACAAACAAATAAAATTCGAATTATGTAACTTCAAATCCGTTTTTTTTTTTTGAGATGTCCTAATTTTTTTGGACCTCAAAGTTTCGATAACATCTTTAGGTCAAAAGTGATAAATGACAAAAAATAATAATAACAAGTGAGTCAAACTCGTGAAATAGTAAATTTTGGCATTTTAGTAATAAATAAATATCAATAAAATTATTAATAATAGTAGTAGTAAAATAGAATTTATGTAGTTTTTGAATTGTATGTACGTTTATATATGTAACTCGATTAGAAAATTGGGTCAGAATTTTATTATCGATTGTTCAATGTTGCAAATTTATTTATCAAACTAGAGATTGTGAATTTTTAAGGATATATATATATATATATATATATATATATAAATTAATGTTATTAATGTTTTCACTAGTAGGATTTTTGCTGTTTATATAGAGTTTTTTCGTTAATTTCGGTTATTTTAATTTTACTTAGATTCTGCTCACCTGAGACAAATTTCAACTCATCTTTTCGAAATTTCATTTATGTTACTATTTTTGTATTACTGTTTTTATTTTATTTTTTTTAACTTTTTTCATTGTTTATTCAATTTATTGCATTTTTTTGTATTTTTGTATTTTTTTTGCTCATACCAATTTTGTAAATAAGACATTAAAGTCTTGATTAACAAAAATAAATTATAACAAAAGAAAAAAAATCTATTCGAAATCTGGAAAAACATGTGTTTTTTTTTAACAAGAAAGCAAAAAAAATAAAATTTAAATTTTATCTATTATTATTTATTAATAAAAATATTTTGTTCTCTGACTATAAGTGAGCTGCAACTCTTTTATATTAAATTTCTAATACTCAAAATATAACACAAAGAATTTTCTAAAGGTTATTATTTTATTGTATGAATCTTTTTGACTAGTAGTGAAATATAGTTCTTGGAACCTGTTTTTGGCAAACCACAAATTATGCAAAATAAAAAATGAAAAAAAAAATATTGTGCATCCTTTTGGAATTCAGAGCAAGGTCAACTCCTAGGAAATCCAGACATATAAATTAAATATATATATATATATATATATATATATATATATAAATCATAACAGAAAAATTAATATACTTTTATAAACTAATCAAGCTACTAAAAATGTCATCTAAATTTTATTTTTTATTTATATACGTGTTTTTTTTTAAAAAAAAGTACCTGAGACATATAATATGTTTAAATGTTATTAAATTGGGTAAAATCAATATTTGTGTTTTTTACTAATTCAATAAAAATAATAAATTTGGCTATATAATCCAATAAATCAATAATTTTAATAAAAAAAAATTTTACTAAAATGAAGCTTTGTTTAAAAAGTGCCATCATATTTAACAAAGATGAACTTTTTAACAAAATTAATAAAAAATAGTTTGTATAATGTATTTTGTAACAAAAAATAATTGATTATAAATATTCAAGTATACTACATAGTATAGATTTTTTTAAATATAAAACTAAATTTAATTGAATAAACAAATAATTGCCTTTAATTGACATTGTAAATCCAAAGCCTTGTATGTGTTATTTGGTACATAACCATAAAATGGCTTATAGATTTTACTACGCACTTAAATAAGTAAATATCAGTAATTAAATATGTAAATATTATCATTATCAATTTTTGTTAAATAATTTTTAATTATATCCTTATCCTTCACCATTTTGATCTGTTCTGATCTTGATCTTTTCCTTGACTTGGACAATGTTAAACTTCCGCAAATAATATATGTAATTAAATAATTAACGATAATAATAATTTTGCACAATTTTATAAAAATAATGGTGGCTTAGATACAATCGTTTCGAAGCAAAGATCTTTTCATCATCAGTGTTATAATTAATTTAATATTTATATTATTATTTGTTTGTACATAATAATGATGTAATGGCGACCCACGACGATTTTATTATTATAATTAATTATATTCTAAATATCTACAATTGGAAACTTGTTAAATGCACTTGAACTGTAGTTTGTAACAAAATAACACAATTAAAACTGTTTATTCATAGATCATTTTATTTTTAAGTTTACTCTATATAATCACAAAATTTAAATTTAATATATCAAAATTGAAAAGGCTTACTACTGGGTAACCTTTTAGATCTAATGTTTAATATTTTATAAATCATCAAAATTACTGAATGTCTTCCTTTTTGTAAAGACAGATTGTAATTCAATAAAGAGAATAAAAAAAACTGTTTATTTTTATTTATAAAATTCAATCTGCTTATAGACTTCAGCTGGTATAAATTTTTTTATTATATCTTCTGTAAATTTAAAATAGTTCATCTGACAATTTATATGAAATTAAATTATTTATAACATTGTCTATGATCATTAACCTCTACAGCAACTCGGTGTACTCCAAAAATGCACTTGAAAATATATAAATATTTTGAGTACTTGAATACAGCAACATGTATCGTGACTTAAATGACTTTATTTAATTTTTATCTTAAAAACCTGCCAATAGACTAAATCTCTTAAATATTTATATTAGTAATTATTTATTACGATAATGAATAGAAAATTTACAAAAAATGAAAAATGCCTTTCAAAAGTTGTGAACATAAAATACAAACTTGAACTAAAAAATGATGTCATTATTATCTTACCTATAGCCCAAATCTTTCATAAATATCTTCTATCATTCTATTATTATATTTCTATTTTTTTCTAGGTTTGTTCTGATAAAAAATGCGACTGTGCAGGCCTGAAGGGCCGTCCTGGTCACCCCGGAATCGCCGGTCTTCGGGGAGCCGAAGGAATACCCGGAGACACAGGTCCGGATGGGCCTCCGGGTCCCCGAGGTGAAAAAGGAGCCCTTGGTGAATATGGTGTGCAGGGCGAATATGGACAGAGGGTGAGTGGAAAAAAATAATAAAAAAAGTATTAATTAGTAAAAACTGTTAATCTTAATTTATGTTATACATAAATTATAATTGATGGTTTTAACCAAAAAAATGGTTTAGGAATTAGACAATTGGGTTTTGTTTTAATAAGTATAAAATTTTATTGCGACATTAAAATTAGGTTTATAAACCTAGAAAGCACTTTTTTGAATTAATAAATTATTGTTTCAACTAACTAATTAGATTTGTAAATTTGAATGCAGTTTTACTTTTAAATTAAATTATTGTTTAAACTTAAGATCTAGATTATGGAATTGGAAAGCTTTTTTAAATGAATTAAAGAATTAGATTTTGAAATTAAAAACCTTTTTTCACAAATTTATAATGTTCTAACTTAAGAATTAGGTTTTCAAATACATTTTTTTAAATAAATGAAAAAATTTTCGAGTAGAATTCTAGAATTAAATTTTGGAGTTAAAATCCCTTTATTTTTCATAAATTTAAAATGTTCTAACTTTAGAATTAGGTTTGGGAATCAGAAAGCAGTTTTTTTTTTATATTAAAATATGGTTTCAACTTAAGGGTTAGATTTGGGTACTAGAAAGCAGTATTTTTTAAAAATAAATATTGTTCCATCGGATTAGAAAGCTTTTTTCAAATACATTAGATTTTGAAGTTGAAATTCTTTTTTCGGAATTTTAAAATGTTAACCTTTAAAATTAGCTTTAGAAATCAGAAAACATTTTTTTTTTTAATTAAAATATGGTTCCAACTTAAGGGTTAGATTTGGGTACTAGAAACCAGCATTTTTTTAAAGTGAATATGGTTCCAACTTTAGAATTAGATAGTATTTTTAAAGTAAATAATTAAATCTCCTAATTTACTAGTTAATTAGATTTAGGAATTAGAGAGCACTATTTTTTAAAAGAATAAAATATTGTTCCAACTTTCGAATTAAATTTGGGATTGAAAAGAGGTTTTTTGCTCAAGTTTCATTTCTGTCCTAAAAATGACTATAAATTCTTTTAACTACTAATTTTTATTTTCTTATTATTAGTTTATTCTATTTCGATTTTGGAATTACTTTTGGAATAAGAAATCAATATTCAGTACATTATTTAAATATTATGTTTTCTTTTCAAAAAATAATTATTAAAATATTATTACTTTCACCGGTTTTGATTTTTTAATATGATTTGAATTCATTTCAGTTTTAAAATTTGCTTTTTGAATGATTTACATCATATTACTTATACATTATACACATTTCTTAAGCAAAAAAATATTTGAAAAAAATATTTAATAAATAATAAAATATTAATAAACAATAATACAATTTTTATTTACTTAAATTTTAGTAAAATATGGGATTAGGGTTTAGTTCGTTTTTTACAACTGTTTCAATTTTAAATTTGGGTTTTCAATTTGTTATTTTGCTCCATTTTAATTTTTTAATTAAATTTGGAAACTAGAAAGTAGTTTTTGGTTCTGACAACAAATATTAATGTAAATTCTTTGTTAATATTTTTTTATTCAATTTTAATTTTATTTATTCAAGCTATCAAAATTGTAATCAATAAATAATTATAATTACTTTTTTTTCAATACTATTTTGCTTTATACATATTTAAAATTGTATTTGGGATTAGCAATCATTTCTCTAGAGTAACTTAAATACTTAAATTATTATTTTAATGAAAAAAACTATACATGGACAAAAGCTATTTAAAATATAATCAATAAAAAACTCGAACTATTGATGTAATCAAAATTAGTGATTTATATTTTTTTTTTTTGAACTCCTTTATTCATCAAAGTCGTTTTCCGTTATATGATTATAACTCTCGATAATTTTCTTCTAAATTAACTTTAGTTTCAGTTAGTGTTGTCGCTTTTGGTCTATTATTTTAATAAGCATAGTTTTTCAAGAATAACTCAAATTTTGCAAAAATAAAATAAAAAGGTAAACATCTACAAAGGTAAAACATGGAAATTGGCACTGTCTTTGCTTACATATAGATATAGTTTTAAATATAATCCTTAAAGCTTTTCTGAAAAGTACTAAAATTGAAACATTTACGGTCAAGAAATTTCCTCTAAGAATGTATTTTTGCACCTTCTAAAATCTAGACGAGTATTTGTATATGAACTGTCGAATGTGATATACACCACATATATAAATAACACACACACACACACATATCTATGTATATTATGCATGTATGTATTTCTATTCGTGTGTGTTTTTCTATCGTATACAAATTCCCTTTGATGTATATTTTGCTTCGGAAATGGACGAAGGAACGAACGCACATGTTGATGTTGATGTTGATGTTGATATCTCCTACTCTCTGATGATGATGATGATCCATATGCGTCGTTGTTAAGATTCATTAACCCCAGAGAGAAGGAGAAAAAAGGCACATGCCGGATAAATTAGAAAATCACAATTAAAATTATACAGAGTAATTATATAATTAGCAGGAATTTTGAAACCAATTACTAGATAGTGGAGAATGTGGTAATTGTCTTTACCAATTTTGATACTGAGAGATCAGGAGGGATTGACGAGGTAAAGGATTATATACACTTTTGAGTGGCATCAGGAATATTTAACTGTGGACAAAATTGTTTGTCACATTTTTTCTTATATAATGTCAAATGTAATGTTATATATATTTGTAATTCAAATGTCCCGCCATCACTATTAGTGATGTTGGCAATAGTGTTCCCCTACTATACCTATGTTCCGCCATCTTATATTTATATTTTTGCTAAAACTATGTAAAATAACTCTCTTCTTGCTGAACCGTGAAACAAGTAACATTTAAAATAAACTGAGTAATAAGGAAGCATTTTTTATTATACCAAACTGTTTAATTGATTTACCTACTTCCTGATGATTTTGCCAGAAAATTCGGTTTCCTAATACAATAGTGGTGTATTTCATTATCTTTGCCAATTTTAATGATGATGGTATCTAATTCAGACTCAGGATTGGAAACGTAAAGGGTCATATCCCATTTGAGGAGAGAATTGAGCATTTTGCTCTTGAACAATACTTGTAATAATTGTCTTTACCAATTTTGATTCCAAGAAATCAGGAGGAATTGAAGAGTTGATGAAGGACCATATACACTTTTTGGTGGCATTAGGAATATTTTATTATTGTTTCCGAAGGAGTTGTTTAGGTTTTTGCCAGAAAATCTGCTTTGCCAATACACTAATTACAAACTAGTGGTGTATTTCACTATCTTTGCCAATTTTAATGATGATGGTATCTAATTCAAACTCAGGATTGGATAGATAAAAGGTTATATCCCAATTAAGCATTTTGTTCTGGACAGTACTTGTAATACTTGTCTTTATACATTTTGATTCTAAGAAATCAGGAGGAATTGCCGAGTTGATGGAGGACTATATACACTTTTTGGTGGCATTAGGAATATTTTATTATTGTTTTCGAAGGAGTTTTTAGGTTTTTGTTAGAAAATCTGCTTTGCTAATACACTAATTAAAGGCTAATGGGGTATCATGTATAATTTAGGATGTATCAGGGATATCTTTGCCAATTTTAATGATGATGGTATCTAATTCAGGCTCAGGATTGGATAGATAAAAGGTTATATCCCAATTAGACAGTACATGTAGGCAATACTTGTCTTCACCAATTTTGATTCCAAGAAATCAGGAGGATTTGACGAATTTATGGAGGACCATGTACACTTTTAGATGGCATTAGGAATATTTTATTGTTTAATTGATTTACTAACTTTCGAAAAGTTAAAAGGTTATATCCCAATTAAGCATTTTGCTCTTGGATAGTACTTGTAATAATCGTCTGTACCAATTTTGATCCCAAGAAATCAGGAGGAATTGACGAGTTGATGGAGGACCATCAACACTTTTTGGTGGCATTAGCAATATTTCATTATTGTTTCCGAAGGAGTTGTTTGGTTTTTGCCAGAAAATCTGCTAGTGGTGTAATTTCATTACTTTGCCAATTTATAGGTGATGGTACCTAATTCAGACTCAGGATTGGAAAGATAAAATGGCTTTATGTATTCCCAAATAAACATTGTGGTCTTATACAGTATCATGATGAGCAATTATAAAGATTTTATTTCGATAATTAAAATTGACAACCAAGACCCAGTTGATGTCAAATTTGTGCAGATCTCAAGTACAAAATTTTTGATAAAAATGAATTATACCAAAAAGTATAATACTGTGTTTTTGGAGTAGAATTTCTGAAGATGATGACAACTTGAAGATAACCTGTTAAATGTTAATGTTAATGCTTTTGGATCTAGGATGACGACAACTTAATGAAAATAATTTAATAATAGGCTTTATCAAAAATCTTATAATTAAAAGTTTTCTATCAAACTAGGTATCATCAAATTTAAAGCCTAAAACAATAGCAACTTTTCCTATTTTAGCATTACTAATAATTATCATACTTTGGCGTAAATTTAAATAAATTGCATTTCACGGAATTTGTTTTTCCAAAAAGCAAAACAAATCTTTATTGTTGTAGCAACAATTCCTTCGATCCAAATTTAGAAATGTCAATAATAGATTTTGAAGAAAACGATTTGTAGTTAGAAGTGTTCGAATATCTTCACGTAAAACCACACTTGTATATGAATGCAAGGATAGTGTGAGCGCTGGTGGACAATTTGTTAGTAATAAATCTAGTCATCGGTAAAAAATACTATTTTTTAATATTTTGGCTTGGCAAATCTGATTCATAATAAGTGAAGTACAATTTAAAAATTGTATTTACAATTCTCATAAAATCAACGGAAATTAAATTTACAAAAAATAAATACAATATACGTCCTTAAGTATTTTATTGTAAAGTATAATCAATTTTTACACAAACCAACACTTTATCTGGATTTGTTTTTTAATTTTTCTCTTAGAAAACAGTATTGATTTATAAAATTCATAGTAATAGAGATGTTCAATGAAAGTAGAATAACAAAAATTGAGCGCATTATTTTTCACTAAGTTTCTATTATCCAACCTAATCAATTTCTTCAAAAGCCTTAAATTTTATCAAGAATTTTTAAATTTTTCATCGAAGTATTTATTTTGGAAGACATTATTGATTAACAAAAGTAATAAGGATGGATGATGATTTAATTATTTATGCAGTGAATTATGGTTATGGATTTATTATTTTTTTATTTAGCAAAATGGTCATCAGCGCTCTCATTAATTACCTAAGACAGAAAAAAAGTGCTTTCTTTATTTTGACATGACGAAAAACACTGAGGGCGGTTTAAAAATAGTCACTTGAGAGTTAATATCCACTAAATCTACTACATTGACTACTGAGAGAGTAGCACGTGGCCAAAATTATATGTATATATATATATATATATATATATATATATATATATATAAATATTGTTTTGATGCTTATACTCATGATGAGACAAATCATTATATCGAAACGTTTGGAAATCTAATATCAATTAATAAAAGAGTGCAAAACAGTGTTCATATTTTCAAGATCACTTTATATAAATAAATTTATATATGTATATATATATATATACATATATAATTTTATTATAAAGTAATCAAGATAAATCTTCAAACAAAAATCCTATTCATTCTAAATTTATATATGCTAGCAGTTATTATATAATATAATATTTAATAGCGCCTTTGAAAAAATACTTAGTATTCAATTAAAATAAATAAAAATAAAAATTTGATGGATAATTGGTAAATGACGATTTTTTGGTTTGAAAAGCACAGTAACGTTTTAAAAAAAATCTCATTTGTTATACAAGATTTGTTCTATTATTTAGTACAGAATTGTTTTTAATGACAATTTTTATGCAATTAATAACTATATCACCGGTATCTATTTTTAAAACCCTTTTTTCCTAAAATTAATTTGTTTGTAAAAATACTATGTTGATGCAAGTCAATAATTTATAAAATTTGAAATTAATAATCCATTGTTATGAAAACATTTATTAACAATTGAGTGAATATTATAAAAAAAAATAGATTGTATAAAAATTGTGGTTTTGTTGGTTTTTGTTAGGAAAAAAAGTGTGAACGAAAGATAATTTTAAAATTGGAGTTGCAAGATTGTGAAAGAAGTGCCTTAAAATTTATTTTTTTCGATAATTGTATATTGTGTCTATTAATTTAGGGAATGAATTCGTATTATTTTTCTGCATCAATTCCATTGACATATTTTCATACGGAGGTGTCATGCGATTTCATTGACACCCACGACAAATTAGCGATGCGACGTTCTGACATTGACATTTCGTGTCATGCGAGGGAATTGTCCTAGTTTTTAGGATAAAATAGAAGAAGAAAAATGCAAAAGTGAATTATATTCGCACTGATGTCAAAGAACAGGTGCAGGAGACAATTCTTTGCAAAATTGGATCCAGTAATTTTTTTTTCGGTACTCGTTTTGTCTTCTTCATTAACTCGAATTTTATTTTTGAAACCAAGTCTCAAATTTGATATAGATGAAGGAAGATATAGATGTAATTTGCTTGTCAATACTGTCCTTTTAACTTGTAGTTTGGTGGATATTCGGATTCAATTTAGATCCCTTTGTTTTTTTATTGTCAAACTTATTTCTCATTCATTACCCAGATTCTTATGTTTTATAATTCCAGGTCACCAGTTGGTTAAAAATTAGACCATTAATTAACCAGATCCTTATTTTTAAGGATATCAGGTCGCTGGTATTGTTGCAGGTGTGAATGTAATTTGCTTGTCAATAAAATCCCTTAAAAGTTTTAGATGGCTTAGAATTGGATCCAACTTTGATCCCTTATTTTCATTGTTGTCATACAATCTGCTTCTTTTATCAACCAGCATCTGATTTTTAGAATCAAATCAAAGATGTAGATATAGATTAGTAAGCTTGCCAGTAGAATCCCTTTAGACTTATAGCTGGTTTAAAAGTAGGGCCAATTTAGGTCCTTTACTACTTTTATTACCACGCAATTTACTCCTTTATTAACCTGGTCCATTTGGTAAGAAAAGAATAATTTTTCTTTGTTACTTTTAGTTTCTTCCTCAAATCTAGATTAGATTTAATTTGCTTTCTAGATTTCTAATTGGCTCAAAATTGGAACGAGTTCTGTTACAGATATAAAATTTTCTTAATTTCTTTGTTAGGTCGAGTACAGATTTAATTTGCTCGTCAGTAGAGTCCTTATAGACATTTAGTTGGCTTAAAGATGAGTTTAGTTTCTCTGTGGTCAAACATTTTTTCTATTTTTTTTCTGTATTGTCTAAAATCATCAAAGAGTGTCTTAAATCATTGTAAATTGTCTGAAATGGTTGTAAATTGCTTGAAATCGTTGTGCATTATCTATAATCGTTGCACACTGCTTGTAATCGTTAGTAATTAAATAAAATGTGGTACCTAAATCTTATATTCAATATATGTATACCAATGCCACATCTTATCCCTTTGCAGTCAATTGTAGATGTTACTTGCTTGTCAGTAGAGTCCTTTTATACCAGTCCTGGGTATTCTAGATTGGGACACCAATTGGTTATCCAGTATATCAACTCCAGTTTTCACTGATTTTTCGTTTGAAATCATGTCGAAAATTGATTTAGTTGTGCAGGATAATTTAGTACTGTACAATTTTTAGAATGCTCATTTTGTTATTCCTGTTAGATTGTAAGAACTCCATGAAAGATTTCATTGGATTTTATTTTTATTCCGATTCCAACTGGCTAAAGTTTGATCTTTTCATACCTCGATCCGTTATCCTGTGTGTCTATCCTAAAATTTTCCAAGTTAGCACGATTTCAGACCAAAATTCAGTGAAAAGCTTTTTGTCACATACTGGAGAACCAATTGCTGTCTTAAGGGGGACTTCCATTAATCACGTGATCGATTTTTTATGGATTTTTTACCCCTTCTCCCCCCTTGGTGATATTTGGTGATATTCAAAATTGCACTCCCCCTCTCCAACGTGATATTTCGTGATTTTTGGTCAAACCCTCCCCGCGATTACTGGACGCCCCCTAACCTAGAATATCCAGAACAAGTATAAAAGGACTCTACTGACAAGCAAGTAACATCTACACTTGAAAAAAGACACTAACTAGTGGGGCGCATGGCATCGTGCCTTAAGGCAAATTGCTGGAACTTTCCGTACCAAAAATTATTATTTTTTTTTAAAAGCTAACATTTTTAATACAAATTTACTAAGAAGACATAGATCTATGAGAAACTATAAATTTTTGACAAAAATTTACTTTTTTTTTGAAAAAAAGACTTTAAAGAAAAATTTATTTTGAAATATTTTAGAAATTCTGAACTCGTCGAAATAGAGACGAAATATCGGAGCGCGTAAGCGCCGAGTCGCCGTCTAACGGATAAATATTGGTACGGAACCCATAGGAATATAAACAAAATTTATACTTATTGTTAAAATCTCTATAATATATCTGATAATTTGATGTGCATATGTCTAATGTTCATTTTTGACCGCCAAATCAAAGCCAGTCACCTTCATTTCCAAAAAATTAAACAGTTCTTCATTTAGTCAATACAAATAAAATGTTTTTTAAATTATTCAAATCGGACGCACCGTTTTTTTAAAAACTGAGTTACCGTTTTTGGCACTTTTTGTCCCATATCTTCGGAACGGCTAGACCTGCCTTTGCCAAAAACTAATCAGCACGTCCCCTTATCAATACTAATCGAATGTTTTTCGAATTATTCAAATCGCTTCATTCGTGTTCCCGAAATCGTCGACGAAAATTTGTATCCGAACACACACACACATACATCAATTTTTTCTAAGGAATGTCAAAATGTTCAGAAGGTTTTGAAACATAAAGATATATAAAAAAATTCATTTTCGATTTTTTTGCGATTACTATAACTTGCCCTACGGGAAGTTAAAAAGGTTTAAACTGGGGCATTGTTATACAAATAATAATAAAAATAGAATTTTGGTTACAACATTTTTATTTTTAGTCTGTAACGATCATAGACAATCGATTTAAGACGAGTCTGCAACCATTTTAGATATTATAAAAAAAAGTTGGAAAAAAATGTTCGACAACTGCATTCCTTTTTGAGGTAGATTTGAGAGTGGTTTTGACCATCATTATTATAGATGATATCTTTTTCCCATGATTTCTGCCTGTTCACCAAATACTGATAAATGATTCCCTTACCCTTTAACATATTTAACTGTCTACCATATTGTTTCTAATTTTATACCAGATAAATACTGGTTTTGACCATCTTCATTTTAGTAAATGATGTCCTCTTTTCCCTGCCTGTTGCCTAAATAATTGTGAGGTATTTTAATACGGTTTTGTTCTGTCTGTTGACCAAACACTGTCCATTATTTCGATTCCATCAACTTTGTCCGCCCCTGGTATGATTTTTTTGTGCAAAATCAAGCGACAAGGTCCTTCGCTGGTGATCTCTTCGGCAGGATATTCTATCTACTAGATAAAGAACGAACGAATGATAACTGGACGTATGACCTCAGCACTCTTCCTGGCAAAATAAAATAATTTATGTAAAACACACACACATCAAAGGCAAAGATTTAAATAAAAATCGTGCTGATTGCGTAATATTTATTTTCATAATTTTTATCAGAAAGAAAAGGATAATTTAGTCATCGTGATAAATGAAGCTTGGTCCACTGGGATTGATAAAGGGTTGGTTCTTGTAACTTCTTGAAGGGTATCAATTTTTTGAACAACCTTTGCTGAACAACATTAAGGACCTCAATTATAAAACCTCAAAATGCCAACATCCAACATTTACCATCCTTTATCCTAGTAATACTACAATCGTCTGCTCTTGTGTACCCCATTTAGAGGTTTATTACTTATTTTAATGTCTGCCTGTGATATTGCGCCATTGTATATTATCAGTAATGTTTTATAACGAAATATTTAGTGCTCGTTTCATACACATCGAATGTTTTTTAGTGTTTTAGTGTCGATGTCGATACATGGGAACACGACACAAACACTAATATAATATAATACGATGATGAGAGGAGTCAGTGCGATGCATTCAATATTGTACACAGAACAGATTTCTTTGAAAGTCTAATGAACTTTACGTTCCGACGATATTAATATAAATATATAGACTATTATGTTATATATTTATATATACACATTATATATATATACATTTATAATTATTTACTAGTATATATAAACTTACCAGGTTTGAAGAGTCAAAAATGTTATTTATTATCATTTATTATAAATAAATTTAAATAATATTTTTTTTGCATTTTTTCAAATGTAACTCTTATTTAGATCAATTTCTTGAATTATTGTTTCCCTATTTTTAAATCATATTAAATTGTGAAAAACTAAACTTTCATCTAACATTAATAAAATTTATTCATTTTACAATGTATTACGCCAAATTACTACAAGGTCGCAAATTGACCGAAACTGAATATAAAAAGAAGCTTTTGGAGATTTTTCAAAGTTATATGTTTGTAAACTATTTTAAATTACTAAAATTTGTTTGTCAATATTTTTTTATGTTTTTTGTATTTTTTTTGTGCTGAAGCAAAACTCTTTGCTCGAGCATTAATAAAAACGATTTCCCAATTCCAACTTTTGGCTTGTATATAAATATTTTTTTTATAATTTTGATATAATATTTTTTAATATTGATTATGATTTTATTATGAACAAATAAAGAGTCTAGATATAAGTGTCATTTTGCCTGAAGACAAGTTGGCTTTTAAATTTTTTAAATACGGTTCTGTCGTTTTTAAAAGATAAAATTTTGGCTCGCGTATACATACTATTCAGAATGACTTGTAACGTCGAGAGAACAAAATTAGAAAATCCAATTTTTTTACGAAAACATCAAGTTTTCTTGAGGAAAGTTGGTGATAAATTATTTTTTAAGAAATATTCTTAATTTTTAATACTAGATAGATATTTTTTGACTATTTTTATATGAAAATTACAAATTACAAATTTAAAAAAAAAATCGTTTCAGAGTATCTTTTGTAGCTTCAAACATTTTATTTTTTATTTTTAATAGTACAATAATTTTTAACTTAACAGAGGATAATATTTGCAAAAAATACTTTGAGCACTTTGTGGTTTTCGAAATATTATTTTTATGGATGAGTATTTGAAAAACTCTTTAAACATTTTAAAAACAAGTAAAATTACCTAAAGCTTTTATAAATGGATTTTTTCACAAATTTTTCTATATAACTTTTATCTAAATATTTATTTTTAAAGTTTGTTCGGATATTTATTACCTAGATAAAATTATCTAAAAATTTTGTTTATATAAGTTATCAATATTTTTGCTATTTATTAATATTTTATATTAATTTTCAGGGTGACGATGGACCGAGAGGTTATGAAGGATCTCCCGGTATTCCTGTGAGTATTATTTTTTTTTATATATATATATATATATATATATATATATATGTGTGTGTTTATTAACAAATTCTTGAAAATAAAATACTATACATAATTTTTTTAATTCCATATGTTTTCCTCACAGAGCTACACTGTAGAAAAATTAAATACATTTTTAAATTTTATTATATTATTATTAAATCTATTTATATAATTAAAATATATAAATTTTTATTTATGTGCGACGATTTTAATTACACACTACTTTTTATTTTAAAATATTGTTATTAGCTCTATTTAGTAAATTTTTTTAAAGGAGGTAGACCAGTTTTGAAAATTTTAAATTCATAGTTTAACAAATAGTTTTTATTTTTGAAAACTTGGAGCAATTTTTCATTATTTTTGACTGTGAATCTAGAAATGTTATTCACGGTTACTGTTTCAAAGTTTAAATTAATAAAAGTAATAAACATTAACCACAATAACCATAAAATTATCAAAATTACAACAAAGCACTAGATTGCACTTACAAGCTCATAATTTTCTAATATTTTTCCTGCGTTGCCTCCAATTTTTCATGATAGTTACAATCAATACTGTCACCCCATTTTGGCTTTTGACGTTGAAAAGTAATAAAAATTAACCACAATGTCAAAATTACAATAAAGCACTAGGTTGCACTTAAAAGCTCATAATTCTTTTGTTACAATCAATACTATCACCCCATTTGGGGTTGACGTTGAGTTCTGGGCACCTTACTTAGTGTACAATTTTCCTTTATCTTTTACCCCAGGGTTACCCAGGAGAACAAGGAGTCCGTGGCCCCCGCGGCCTGGACGGCTGCAACGGAACCGACGGATCACCCGGTCTTCCTGGTATTCCCGGTCTGATGGGCGGCCGAGGTCTTCCCGGAGACTTCGGGCCTCCAGGAGAACAAGGTGCCCCCGGTGAAGGCGGTGTCAACTCCGAAGGAACCAAGGGTGACCGTGGTGACAGAGGCAGAGACGGAGGTCCTGGTGGATGGGGCGAGAGAGGGTTCGATGGTGATAGGGGGGCTAGAGGACTTATGGGAGACCAGGTAATAAGGGGACATGGAATATATGATCAGAAATTGTATTAGTATTAATTTTTTTTGTTGACACGTTGATTGCCACGATAAGATCAGGAAAATTTTTACATGGGCTATGGTAACTTTATTAGATAATTTGGGTAATAAGGAAACTTTTGCCAAATTCCACGACATTATTTTTTATGTCACACATATATGACTGACATGGCCCTATATTAAAACTTTTCTTAATATATGTTGAACATGACTTATGTGTAACTTCTTAGTGTCAGTCACATATGATTGACATGATAATTACTAGAGAATGCAATACCGATGGAAAATTTTAATACTTGTATTTCGGTATTTTTTCATTTTAAAACCGGAATACCGGTAAATTACCGGTATTTTTATTATCTTAAACAAACGTAAACAAAATTGAAAGTTACTAGTACAAATATAAAAAAAGTCTATACAACTGCAACTATATTAATAGTTGATATATTAAACTAATATAACTATAAAAACAATAAAATAAAACAATAAGTTTATTTTTTTAAATTATAATTTAACAAAAGTATATCCTATTTAATTAATTCATTATCACTATCGAGTATATTGAGTACTTTTCACCAAAAACAAACTTATGAGTAAGAAAGACCAAAAACTCATAAAAGATCATATTACATTATTATAATAAACTGTATTGTCTGTATCCGATGTGTTAAATTAGCATAATCTCGAATATTTTAAAAAAATAATTTTTCTACAGATATATAATTTAAGATCGGATACTTTGCAGAGATAAATAATAAGTTACTATAATTGTTGAGTATTGTTATTTAAAACAATGTGATGCTTCTATAATATTTTCAGACTTCGAAACGTTTTCGAAAATTAATATTTTATAATTGTAATAAGAAGCAAAAAATATTTAGTAATTATCATAATTATTATGTAGAAAGTTAGAAAAAAATAAAGATTACGGCAGGGGTAATCTGTATGATATAAAATATTTTGGCGCAAATATCACTTAAAAACAGTTACATTTTTACAAAAGATGAAACAAACATCATAATCTATTAGTCCAATTCTATTTATTGTAACACGATATGTAGCCCTTAGTAAAGCAATAACTATTTAGTTTAATGACGAGTTGAGATAATATTTGACATTTGTTTATCCTATAGAATCACTTGAAGATATAGCTGTTTATGCGATTATGGAATTTAAAGATAAATTTGTTCAGAGAAATTTAAACTTTAGTGTATTATGTATCAAATAGCGTTTATGTAAAAATACCGAAAATACCGGTATTTTTGGAATAAATACCGGTAAAAATACCGCCGAAAAATCGGGCGGTTTACCGGTAATTCGGTATACCGGTATTGCATTCCCTAGTCCTATACTAAAGTTTTTTTCTACTAAGAAATCGTGTATGTAAAACATATATATTTGACATGGCTCCTGCAAAACTTTTTGGTGTCAGTAACATATGACTGACATGGCAATTACCATATTAAACAATGTTTTTTCAAACACCTGTTACAAAAGGGACAAATAATATTGTAGCACCAAAAATGTTTGACCATTATCAGAGGGACAATATGACTAAGAACATTTTATCAATGTCTAAGATTTTATCAATTATCTAAGACATTTTATCAATAATGTTATTTATTATTTTTAGGGTCCAGATGGACTCCCAGGAATTCCAGGACAACGTGGTGAACGTGGTGAACCAGCCAGACCAGTACCAAGAGGTGCCAAAGGTAGAAAAGGAGAAAAAGGTGGCAGATCCGTAGTGTAAGTCAAAAATAAAATTATTTTTTTGGATATTTTAGTATTTAGTAGGATAGAAAATTAGTAATTCTAACTTGAGACATTAAATTAAGACAAATATCAAACTTAGAACTCGAGTTTTTATCTTGGTTGATCGTTGAATATATATTATTGAAATTATTAAAATTTATTATAATTCACTATGATTAATTTTTTATTAATTCAATTATGAAAAAATAAAAATTTAATTATTTTTTATCACATAGTATATATTATAAGACATTTTACCCACATATATATGTTTTAGGATTTAAAATATTTATTTAAATTGTTATACATTTTATTTAATTTCTCATAATTTTTATAAATTTTAGTGTTTAATTTCTTGATGTATTTTTAGGATCTAATAATATATTTTTATAATAGAGGTTTATGTTTTCGCCATAAAATACAATATTAGAATAAGAAATTATTTGTTTATGTTTGTATGAGCTAAAATTTGACCTTTTGTCAACGTTTTCCCTAAAAGGCTGCACCGATTTCAAAAAAATGATCCCTTAGGACATACACCATGTCTGTCCAAATATCAAGTTTTAATCTCAAGACAATTACAACATAGTTAGTTAGCTTCCTGGTTTATAAATTTAGACTATAAACTATCATTTTTTACTTTTGTAGACATCCACTGGAAACTCCTGATATCATCGAAGCCACCAAAGGTGAACCTGGTGAAGACGCAAGGGTTCTTGTTGGACGACCAGGAATGAGAGGAGATAAAGGATTTAAGGTAAATTAGGAAAATATCTTTGTCTTCATTCATCAAATATCAAATCAGGCTTACTGACTTTATATTTCTTTTAATAATGAATTCCGAAAGCTTTTCTTGGATCTTTAAATGGCTATTGGATTTATATGTAATATTTTTCTGTCTTGGCTAAGTAGTTTTATTAAATGAATAAAATATTTTTTTTTAAAATTTTGCAATATTTAAAGACAAAATTGAAATAATTAAAATTGATAAGTATAAAGCAAAAAATAACTTTTTCTTAATTTGGGATTACATATACGAGTAGATATATATCATTCGGGTTGAATATGTTTAGGAGGAACTAAATGATTATTCCCTAATACATAATATATTTATTGAAAATACCTAAATATTAACCTAATAGATTTCTTATAATTATAACATTTATTTCCTAATAATTTATACTAATGTATATTATCTGTCTAAATATATTTATTGTTTGAATGTATTTGAACTATCAAAATTGGTTATCTAAATCTCTTTTAAAATTTGTGAAAGAAAAAATATTACATCTAAGGTAACTCTCAAAATTCATTTCTAAAGATTCCAATATAATATTTAAATCATCATCAATTCCAACTACTAGAAATTATTTTTATTTACTTCCTCAATTTAATCTTTTGATAAAATAAATTAGTTACAAAGGAAAATATAACTCTTAATAAAAATAAAAATTCTACTAAATAGTACTAAATTATAAAAAAATTATAATAATTTGAAATTGATTTAATAGATTATTATATAATATTTTTATTTTCTATTTCCTAGGGAGATGCTGGTCTCCCAGGTTTTGCCGGTGTAAAAGGAGCAGAGGGTCCAGAAGGACCAAGAGGCAAAATTGGACGACAAGGCTTGCAAGGACTTCCTGGTGAGAAAGGTGTCAAAGGTGCTCCTGGTTATGCTGGAAAAGATGGTTTTGATGGCGAGAAAGGTGGTCGAGGAGAGGAAGGTTTTCCTGGATTGCCAGGTAGGAAGGATATTTGATCAAATTCTAGAAACAACTTAGATATAGTATTCAAGAAGTTTGTCATTCAATCATTCAAATTAATTGAATGGTGTAACAACTGCTAATATTGGTTTCAATTACTATTTTGAAGTATACCGAGTTGTTCAAGGAGTTTGTGTTTTGAAAGAATGTTATAAATGATTTAGTTTAAAACAACTTTGTATAATATTTGATGTATATTAGTAGAATGGTTTAAAAGTTACAAGATTATAAACTAATGCATAAACATATTGTGTGTGAAATTGGTATTTTAATTTTTTTTAGTAATTTTCAAGTATACCGAGTTTCTCTAGAGGTTTATAGAGTAATAACGAATGATATATTATTTAATTTTGAACAAATTCATCAAATAATTCATATAAATCACACAATAAAAGTTACAAAATAAATTATAATTAAATGCATTTAAACGAGTTGTCCTTTCGTTGCGCCATATGCTGTATCTATGAATATTCTTTTAAAATAATTGTTTAGTTTTAATTACAATTTTAGAGTATACCTAGTTAATGTAGGGCGTCGAGTTGTAAAAACATAATATAGATTATTTAAGTTTGAACAAATTTGTCAAATATTTTATTGACATCAGATGCATCGTTTGAATGTTACAAGCGATACGATAAATAAATGCACAGATATAAAAAAAATCAATGAGGTCAGTTTTAATTACTATTTTTGATGACTATTTTAAAGTATACCGAGTTTCTGTAGGGTTTTATAATGTGAGAGCGAATTATACATTACTTAATTTTTAACAAATTTGTCAAATATTCCGGACAAATTAAACAAATTGTTTAAATGTTATATCAGAAATAATAAATAAATGCATATAAACGAATTGTCTAGTATTTGTACGATAACGGTACAATAGTTGTGAATATACATTTTGTGTACTTAAATTAATTGCTTATTTTTAATTAAGTATTTGAAGTTTACTGAGTTTTGTAGAGTATGGAATTGTGAAGAAATATTGTAGATTATTTAATTTTAAACAAATTTGTCGAATATTTTATTGATATCAGATAAATCGTTCAAAAGTTACAAGGGATACAATAAATAAATGCACGGATATAACAATCAATGTAGTTTGTTTAATTTAGTACTCTTCATGGCTATTTTAAAGTACACCGAGTTGCTGTATGGCTTTATAATGTGAGAACGAATTATGTATTATTTAATTTTGAACAAATTTGTAGATTATTTCATATATACAATAACGATGCAACTAAATACATTTAGTGTACTTTAATTATTTTTAATTAAAATTTTAAAGCATACCGAGTTGTTGTAGAGTATGGAATTGTAAAGAAATATCGTAGATTATTTAATTTTAAACAAATTTGTTGAATATCTCATTAACATTAGATGAATCGTTCAAAAGTTACGAGAGATATAAGAAATAAATGCACAGATATGAAAATTCAATGCAGTCAGTTTAAAATACTCGCGTTTGATGGCTATTTTAAAGTATACCGTGTTTCTGTAGGGCTTTATAATGTGAGAACGAATTATGTATTATTTAATTTTGAACAAATTTGTAGAATATTCCATATAAATCAGACAAACCGTTCAAAAGTTACAAAATAAATTATAAATAATAAATGCGTATATGAATGAGTTGTCCAGTAGTTGCACAATAACGATATAATATTTGTGACTACATATAGTGTACTTAAATTAATTACTCATTTTTAATTAGATATTTAAAGTATACTGAGTTGTTGTAGAGTTTGGAATTGTAAGGAAATATCGTAGATTATTTAATTTTAAACAAATTTGTTGAATATCTCATTAATATTAGATGAATCGTTCAAAAGTTACAAGAGATAAAGAAATAAATGCACAGATATAAAAATCAATGTAGTTAGTTTAATTTAGTACTTTTCATGGCTATTTTAAAGTATACCGAGTTGCTGTAGGGCTTTATTGTATTAGAAAAAATTATAGATTATTCAATTTTGAACAAATTTGTAAAATATTCCATATAAATCAGACAAACCGTTTAAAAGTTACAACATAAATTATAAATAAATGATATGATGAAAGTTTTGTCGACGTTGATACATATTTGTAAAATTTTTTGCAGCCCAATCGTCGAATTAAAAAAAGATTCTACTAAAAAAGGTCTTTTTTTAATTCGACGGTTGGGCTGCAAAAAATTTTACAAATAAATGATATATAAACGAGTTGCCCAGTAGTGTTTTAGTTTGAATTAATTACTTATTTTAATGGAAAATTTAGAGTATATTGAGTTGCATTAGGGATTCGAGTTGTAAAAGCATATTATACCTTATTTAATTTCAAACAAATTTGCAAAATATTTTATTTTCATCAGATAAGTCATTTAAAAGTTACAAGAGATAAAAAAAAAATAAATACACAGATATAAAAAAGTTAATGGAGTCAGATTAATTTAGTACTTTTGCTGGCATTTTTAAAGTATACCGAGTTGTTGCAGGGCTCATAATATTAGAATAAAACATAGAATATTTAATTTGAAACAAATTTGTAGAATATTTCACACACATCAAACAAACCGTTTAAAAGTTTCAAGCGATATAATAAAATTTTTATACATATTTCAGGTCGCCAAGGTGATATAGGTCTTCCAGGTCCCTACGACCCACGCTTGGACACTATAAGCGTGGGACCCGTTGGTCCTCAAGGTCTTCCTGGTTATCCTGGAGAACCTGGAATGGCTGGAGTCCCTGGATTGAGAGGTGTTATTGGTGCTATTGGACCTACTGGACCTCCTGGACCCAAAGGTAAAGGAATAATAAACTTATCACAATTCCATTCCACTATTACATCATACTTATAAATATTTCATCGATAGCAATATATAAAAATTCTATTCCTTGAATTATATTTTTAACTCCTGTTTATTACAAAATGTGTTTTTACTTATTCTTTAGGTTTCCCTGGAGCACCAGGTCCAAAAGGTACTTCCCAGAAAGGTGAAAGAGGTCGAGATGGTGCACAAGGTTCAAGAGGCTCACAAGGTCTTCCTGGTTTCGAAGGACCAGTCGGACCACAAGGACCTAAAGGCAACCGTGGAGAAACTGTGATTGGACCACAAGGCTTGGATGGACTCGATGGACTTCCAGGTAAGAAAGGATAAAGGATAATTAATAATCCTTATATCAAACGAGTCAATAATGGTTTTTGTTTAAAGTCTTTGGAAACTTTTGTTTTCTTTAAGGGGCACAACTAGTGTGAAATTATGAAAAAATCGATTTTTGTTTTTTTTCGTATTTTGGTAGATTACACCTTTAAAAATAACATAAAATTTCAAATCGATATCTCAAATAGTTTTCGAGTTACAGCCATTTAAAAAGTATATATATAGTATATAGTACAACGATCATTTTATCTTTAAACGCGTTTTTCTCGAAACAGCAATTTTCGAATTTGCTGCAGTGATTACTCAAAAACGAATGATCCAATCACTATCAAATTTCTTTTACATGTTCTTTATATGGTTCTCCGTAAAATGAACTATCAAAAAATCGAATTTTGATCAAAAAATCGAATTTTGGCAGTCGAAAAACGACCAAAATTTTGGGTAAAATTGGACTTTTTTTTTTTAAAACGCCGCGGATTTGTCAATTTTTGATTTATTTTTTTTATCGTAGTTCATTTTACAGACAATATTATCTAGTTTAACGAATTTTTTTTTTTTTTTGATTTCATCCACGTAGAAGACCGGAATCACTGCAGCAGTTAAGGGCCTTTTTTTTGTCGCGCCGTTGGAGATCGACGATAACTTAAAAAAAATTTAATTTTTTCCTTCAAAAATTTTACTACATATTCTTAAAACATGTATAAATATATTCCTAAAATTTTGAAATGATTGATAAAGTCGTTTTTTTTATATAAATTTCCAAAAATCACCTTTTTTTAGGCGGTTACACTAGTTGTGCCCTTTAATATTAATTCTTTGTTCAATATTATCCAAAAGCAGAAAAATTTCAGAACGAGAGAATAATATATTAGGTTGTCAAATATCTTCTTTCCGCCTTTTTGTATGCAATGCAATGCAAAAAAGCGGAAGGGAGATATTTGACAACCTAATATTTCATTGTTAAATTTTGTCTTTCTGCAAAAAACCTTCATTGACTCAGCTAAATTTTAATGAACATTAAGACAGTAATTTAATTTAAGTTAATTAAACATTAGACAGTAGTTAGTTTATTATTGATTATATTTTTTTTTTCTAGGTTTTCCTGCAGCAAAAAGTGCAGAAAATAGAAATCGAGTTTTTGAGAGAATGGATCATGCGATTTGTATGATACAAAAAACATTGAGTTCGTAATGATTGGTTATTAGTTTTTGGCAAAGGTAGGACCAGCGGTTCAGGAGATACAGAGCTAAATGTTAAGAAAATGACAGTTTTTGAGAGAACTAAGCGTGCGATTTAATTGATTCAAAGAACTTTCTGCTTGTTTCAACAAAATAATTGCTTTTGGAAAAAAAATGTATCTAATTTTTTTTTCAAAAAATATTTTTTTATTTTGGATTAAAAATTCAAAAAATTACCCAGGATAAGCACAGTCTAAGCGCCACTCTGGTGCAAATGTTTACCCAAGTGCGTTTAGACTGTTTATATACTGGAGCACTTTTTCAATTTTGTGTAAACTAGGCAACTATTTTTTTTTTTTGAAATTGAATTAGAAATGAAATGACGGTTGTTAATGTTCTGGAAATAAATTGATTTATGATTTACATTTGATTTGCTCAGATATAACAAACAAGATAGCAAAAATAATGAAAGTTACAGTATTTGTAATAATATATTTGAAAGTGTTTAAAATTTCTCGAATATTTCATTACGGTACGGGAAGTTAAGGCAATTTGCCTTAAGGCACGATGCCATACACCACTAGTTTATAAAATGTTGCCAATTTGCTGATGAATTAATAATTTTTACGACAAAAATCTTGTGCCGATTTTATAAATTCTAAAACTGTTTGAACATTTTTAGTTTAAAATCGTTTTCAAACAAACATCTTAAAATATTATAGGCTTATGAAAAGTTGTGGCAATTTCCAACTGTATTTATTTTGAAAATAATCGTTAATATCTTACAGAAAATTATTTCTGAATTCCTAAAGGAATTTTTTTGAATTTTTGATTACTTTAGGATTTTGGCTAAAATGTTGACGATAGTTTTTGCACTTATCTGATAATTATGAAGAAACGTCTCGGCCGATCGTCGCGTATCTTATAAATATATAAGTGCATATGTGTGTGTATGTATGTATGTATGCATAATATGTAGATACTCACATATATAAATGCACGCGGAACAAAGGATTTGTTATCTTACTTCCTGTTGTTTCCGGATGTTTTTTGAGTATGTGGGATGTCAGATTAGAATTATATATATATGTAGTTTCATACTATTTTTATCATCGCATCTATTAAATATTAAATTAATTTTATTTACCAATCTCTATTTATCATTTCCCTTCAGGTGAGAAAGGCGTCAAAGGTACCCCAGGAGATTCCGGTGTAGACGGTCGTCCAGGTGCTCCAGGATGGCCAGGTTTACCTGGTCCCAGAGGACCCAAGGGCGAAGGCGGTCGTCCTGGCCCTCCAGGTCCCAAAGGTCTGCAAGGTATGCCCGGAAGAAATGGAACCACTGGACGTCCTGGAGAGAAAGGTGTTAAAGGACGATTGATTTATCCTGGATCACAACAAGGAAGGGACGAGAGAGGAGACCCTGGATACAGAGGTAAAATAAAAAACAATGATGATAAAATATATTTGTCCTTTCATTCCAGTTATTTTGTCATCTTTCTATTTTTAAATATATCTATTATCTTTTAGGTTTGGCCGGTGATGTTGGTCCCCGTGGTGAGCCTGGTCCAGATGGACCAGCAGGTAGACCTGGATCCTTCGGTTTCAAAGGAGAACCAGGTGAGGATGGAAGACCTGGAGCTCCTGGACGCAATGGAACTGCTGGTTGGGATGGCAGAGATGGTGAGAGAGGAGACGATGCTGACAGGGTGCCTCTGTATGCCCTTGTCGGAGCCCCTGGAGCTGATGGTTTGACGTGAGTAAAGAAAGATAATCACTTATTACTTTTAAAATTTCATACTTTATGAGTCCTTGTAAACTTTATGATGTTTATTTCTATTAGTGGTTTACCTGGTGAGCCTGGTAACGATGGTCGTAGAGGAGAACAGGGAGATTCTCAACCACAGCCTTTGTACACTGGAGAAGTCGGTCTTAAGGGTGCACCTGGAGATAGAGGTAATTTAATCGATCTATTTAACAAATTCGAAATAATGTTAATATATCTATTCCAATATATAATCTATGGATCTATTATAAATTTTATTTGTTTATTTATTTATTTATTCATAAGCAAGCCGTAATCAATAATAATAGATATTATTTCAGGCTCTTGTCAAGCTTATTCATAGTTAATATTTAAAGGATAGTAATTTTATAATAATCATAGTAGCTGCACGAATTTCGCTTCTGAAAAAAAAGAGCTGAAAAAAAGCATTCGAACATTAAATACAATGTTTATCATATTAAAGTCTATTTGACCACGAGTCAAGCTCAAAATTCTTGCACAAGCTTGAAAGTTATACTCATTTAAAACCGTAAAAATGTTAAATTAATAAAATAGCAATAAAAAAAAAATTAAAAAAAAATATGGTTGTACAGGCGATCAAATGGTCAGACTACATAGATAAAGGATAAGGATTATGCAAGAAAATAGTTATTGAAATCAAATTGAGAAAATTCAGTAATGTCATAAAAAGCTAAATTTTTAAAAAGATTAACTAGGGAAGCATGAAA
The DNA here is from genome assembly GCF_003426905.1 of Ctenocephalides felis. Classification (NCBI taxonomy): domain Eukaryota; kingdom Metazoa; phylum Arthropoda; class Insecta; order Siphonaptera; family Pulicidae; genus Ctenocephalides; species Ctenocephalides felis. Next base: position 46,012,020 of record NW_020539726.1, read on the forward strand.
TTTTTTTGCTGTCTGAGTTTCGGATGTTGAGTGGAAGTTTATTCATAAGCTGAATACCTAGACCGTCGATCGTATTGAAAGACCTAATTTAATAGGTTGTCAAATATCTCCCTTCCGCCTTTTTGTATTATAAACCAAGAACAAAAAAGCGGACAACCTAATATATGTGCGCGCCTTAATAAGTTTGTGTCTAGTGTTGTAGTTTGAGGAGGACGAAGCCATATCAAAAGGTTTCGAATTGTTTTTGATGAAAGATAATGTTACCAGCAGAAAAATGCATGGGACAGTTAGAATATTGTGTTTTTAAATATGGGTCTGCAGGAAGCTTTACTGGGCAAGGAAAAAATTATTCGAATAGCTCTTTCTGAAGCTTAAATATTTTAATTAGTTCGGATGAAAAACCCCAAATAAAATAGATCCCTTCCAATGTATTATATATTAATTTATTAAGACTATAACTTTTTCTTCAGGTTATCAAGGTTTAACCGGAACCAAAGGCGAGCCAGGAGAATGGGGCGTTGATGGATTACCTGGTTTGAGAGGTTTGCCTGGAGTTTCTGAAGCCGGTCCTACTGGATTCAAGGGTTACCCTGGCATGGTTGGAGACAGAGGTCCACAAGGTTTACCCGGAGCTCCAGGTCAAGAAGGACCTAAGGGTTATCCTGGCAGATGGGGAATGAAAGGAGACCGTGGTGATGTAAGATTAATAACTTATGATCTTGACGATTATAATATATATATACATATATATATATACATATATATATATATAATATATATATATATATATATATATATATATGATTTAGTTGTTAATTTGTTGAGATATATGAGTAAGTTCTTGTGGGGCGATACATCAAAGAATAAAAAGCAAAGATTTATAAATTAATCTTTAATTCCAAACGTTTCGACATTCAATTTAATGTCATCATCAGTGGATCTAAAAACAGTATGAAAAATTAGTATATCTAGGTAATTATAATATATATGGATCGGTATAGTAGCTATAAAATAAGAGAAAAATTAACAAAACAGCAACACTTAACAACAAACAAAATATAAAAGATAGAAAAGGTAATAGACACTAGATATTAAATAAATAAAAAAGAAAAAGAATATATGCATAAATATATAAGTACACACACATATATATATTATATATATATATATATATATATATTTATATATATATACACCTAAGTCTGTTTTTACACGGAGATTGGTTCCAGAAACCGTGTAAAAAAAAAACGTGTAAAAAAAGACATTGATCTTATACAAAAATGGGTGATTTGTTCCTAATCTCTAAAACCTATTAAATTGGTGAAAAACAAGAATTTTTAAGAACAAGAATTAATTAGTGCTATTCACATTTGCTTTTTTCTTTTTAGGTTGGTGTGTCATACATTCCTGGAGACGCTGGTATTGGCGGTCTAGATGGTTTGCCTGGTGAGATGGGAGACCAAGGACATCCTGGAAAATCTGGAAGACCTGGACCTGATGGTGTTAAAGGTATGAAAGGACCTAAAGGAGCTCCTGGACTTGTCGGATACACGGGAATGACTGTAAGTTGCTATTTAGGCATAACACATACAATATCATTTTTAGAAATTAATGAGTGTTTTTATTTGTGTAGGGTCTTAAAGGTCATGCTGGAGATACCATCCCTGGTTTACCAGGTATCGCCGGTGCTCCTGGACAGCCTGGAGCTATTGGTGAATTTGGTGAAGAAGGACGCAGAGGACCTGATGGAGCTCCTGGACTTAGAGGAAGACGCGGAGAAAAGGGCGAACCTGGTGCTGAAGGACGTAGAGGTCCTGATGGTTTTGCCGGACCCAAGGGTTACATAGGTAAATTGCACTAAAAAATTTAACAAATTTCACATGCCTCAAATTTATTGTCATTATTTTTTTTCCCTAGGTCATTTTGGTGCTCCCGGAAGAGCTGGGGAACATGGAGAACAAGGTGAACAAGGTATGATGGGTGAACCGGGTTTGACTGGTAGACCAGGAAAACCTGGACCTATGGGAGATATGGGATTCAAGGGAATTACTGGAGATGTCGGTTATGTGGGAGCAGAAGGCCGTCCAGGTGTGCGTGGATTCAAGGGAATGCAAGGTGACTCTGGTTTGCCAGGTCTTGCAGGTTTGCCTGGTGAGAACTCATTCAGTGGACCTAAGGGAGAAGTTGGAGAACCTGGTTTGCCTGGAATTCAAGGATATGATGGATTACCGGGTCTTGATGGACTTAAAGGTAAGATATTATACATTATCGTTTTCTCCAGATTGCAGCACTTTTTATATGATTATTCTGTTTGTCAGGTGAGGCTGGTGATCAAGGTTTATCAATTGACGGAGAGCCGGGTTGGCAGGGTGTGCAAGGAGAACCAGGTTGGGCTGGTTTGAATGGAACTGCTGGACTTCCAGGTCTTCCTGGAGATCGAGGATTTGATGGATTTAATGTGAGTGTCATTATTTTGCAATTACGACTGCTTTTAACATTTGCATAGTCAACAAGTATTTTTTATTTTAGGGAGAACCTGGTGAGCCAGGTCCTAAAGGTTTCCCAGGAAGGCCAGGAAGAGATGGTCGTCCAGGTTTGAAAGGAGAACGTGGTTGGACTGGATTACCTGGATTAGCAGGACCTAGAGGTTTAACCGGTATGTATATAAATCAATTATTAATTTATCATATTGAGACAAAATAATTCATTTTGTTTTTATTTTGCCAGGAATGCAAGGTGATCCAGGTCAAATGGGTCGCGATGGTATGCCTGGTGACATCGGTGTACCAGGAGCAAGAGGTCTCCCAGGTATCCCTGGACGCAAAGGTTTCCCCGGAGCTCCAGGTTTTGCCAGCTATGCCAGTGCCACAAAGGGAGAACGAGGTGAATCAGGATACAGAGGCTTGACTGGACTCGAAGGAGAACGAGGTAATAAACACATATCTAATATTTCAAATATATTATGACACAAGACATAAACTTGTAAATGTCCCACATTGAAACTCGCCTCCTCATTTAATACCTTAGATGGTCTGGGAAGTTGAAAATAGGAAATTTTATAAATTACCCAACACATTTTTTAAAGAGCAAGTTTTTTACTCTATTGATGAGTTATAACTTTCAGTAAATTATTCTGTAAAACTTAGAATAAGATTTTGAGTGAACATTTATTTTTTTTAATTATATTTCATTTAGTATAGTATGTATCATTATCTATTAATTTAAGTTATGTACCATTGTATAATTGTATAAATATAAATATATGGAGTATATATCTATTTATGGATACTGATACCTTTTTTTAATTAGGTGAGACTGGTGCTGTGGGTTACATTGGTCTCAAGGGAGAACGAGGTGAGACTGGATATGCTGGATTAGAAGGTATCATTGGAGCACCTGGACCTAAAGGACAACGTGGTGAAGACGGTCGTCCTGGTTTACCGGGATTGTCTGGATCAAACGCTGAACCTGGAGAGGAAGGAAGGCCAGGTTTGGATGGTCCTCCTGGTTTGGATGGTTTACCTGGCGCTAAAGGTAATAATGAGGACAAAAATATGACAAGACTGTTGAAAATGATTTATACATTTTTATTATTTTATTTCTAGGTGCACCTGGTGATTACGGTCTAGACGGTTTAGATGGACCAGATGGTGAAATAGGTTTCTCACTTGCTGGACCTAAAGGCTTTGCTGGTGATCAAGGATATAGAGGACCCAATGGACGTCCTGGAGCTGCAGGGCTAAGAGGACAATCTGGTTAGTCTAAGATCTAATACACTCTGATGACAGATTTGTTTTTTTTTTACTTACTGTTGAATATTTTATTTAGGTTTCCCTGGATTGCCCGGCTTGAAGGGTATGAGGGGTGAGCCGGGTGTTGCTGCCATCAGCTTCAAGGGAATGAAGGGTATGCCGGGATATAGTGGACTGCCAGGTAGGAATCTCAAATACGATTTATAAATTAACTTTTTATGAGTTTTGGAAATAATAAAGTATATTTTTTTGTTTACAGGCAGAGATGGAGAACGAGGAACGAGAGGAGATGATGGTTTGGACGGCCTACCTGGTTTACCAGGACCTAAAGGTACCTATTATTAAAATCAATGGAACTTCCACATATTAAAACAGAAGAGTTATTTTGATCTTTACTTATTTCATTAAATAAATAATTATATTATTAATAAACTAATTTTATTTACTAAGGTGTTCCTGGATTGCCTGGAGAGCCAGGGCCTCAAGGATTACCAGGTTTGCACGGTTTGAAAGGTCCTCGGGGTGACAGAGGAGACGCTTATCCATCCTACATGTTGATTAAGGGAGAAAGAGGAGACCCAGGATTTGATGGTAAAATACTTTATAATTTTAAATATATTGTTTGTATTTATTCTATAACTTTTTGTCAAACCTCAAAAATTTAAACTTTCTAAATCAATCCTTTAAAGACACTTATATTAAAAATATTTAACATTTGTCGATTTACTATAATTTATTTAATTATATCTTGTTTAATTCAGGTGCCCCTGGATGGAGAGGAGAAACTGGTAACCCAGGTTTGCCAGGTTTGGATGGACCTACTGGTGAAATTGGAGAAGTTGGATATCCAGGACGTCCAGGTAACACATCTATACATATAATTCACTTCATGAATAAACTTTATATAAATTATTTCTTGATTTTCAACTTTATTTCTTCTAGGACCACCTGGTCAGCCAGGTCCCATTGGAATAGTCGGTCTTCCAGGTCTTCAAGGTCTTGCGGGTCAACCTGGTTACCCAGGAGTCCGCGGTCTTCCTGGTGACGATGCTCCACCACCGCCACCACCCAGACAAAGAGCTCTATTATTCGCAAGGCATGCTCAAGGTGGTAGAACTGCCGGAACAATCTGTCCTGCAGGAACCAGCGAGATGTGGACCGGATACTCCTTGTTGCATATCACTGGAAATGGAAAGGTTCATGGTCAAGATTTGGGTATGTTGATGAAACGATAAATGAGAGTGGAATCAGAGACGTGTTGTTGCAATGTTGTGATTTTGTCAATAGGTGCTCCTGGATCTTGTATGCGTAGGTTTAGCACAATGCCATATTTGTTCTGTGATTCAAAGAATGTGTGCAATGTTGCTCAAAGAACTGATTACTCGTACTGGTTGACGACTGATGTGCCGATGCCACAGAATGTTAAATTTATACCAGCTACTGATGTTGCTCCATACATATCTAGGTAATTTATTTTTTACAACAGATCAGGACTACATTTTTATAAATTTTGCAATTTCAATAATACAATTAATATTTTTTTATTCAGTTGTGCTGTTTGTGAGGCTCCTAGTCGATTGGTTGCTTTGCACAGCCAGTCAAGTGACATTCCTGATTGTCCAGAATCCTGGGAACTATTATGGACTGGTTACAGTTTCTTGATGGTTAGTATTTGAATTAATTTATATACCACAAATCGAAAAATATTGATTTTTTCTTTTCCTTACAGCACACCGATGCTGGCGCAGAAGGCTCCGGCCAATCCTTATCATCTCCTGGATCTTGTCTGGAGAAATTCCGTGCTTCACCGTTCATCGAATGTCATGGTCATGGTAGATGTAACAAGTACGCCACTGCCAACTCTTACTGGTTGGCAGGAATCAAGGAACATGAGATGTTCGAGAAACCAATATCAGAAGCCAAGAGTGCAGATGTTACCGATAAAGTCAGCAGGTAATAAAAAAGACTGTATTATAAAATTCTTTCATCTGATGTCTCTACTAATCGATGGATTTTTGATAGATGTGCCGTTTGTATGCGCAAACGCTATTCGAGATCATTTGCTCCTGGTACATTTGGTGGGTCATCCTCATCTCGCGGACAAATTGGAGGTGGTTACCCTGTGACTTCAGAGAATGAAGTTGTGCCTGAAGATCCTTACTCTTCAAGTTCACAAGATAGGTGGGTCACAATAATTTGAGATATCAAAAGAGTTGAATTTAATACTTATGTTTTTGTTTGCAACAGAAGAGATCGTTATGGCAGACCAGGTGAAAGTTCCTATGATAGAAGACCAGAAGATCAAGATCGATATGGTGGTAGACCAGAAGACCGAGATCCTTATGGTAGAAGACCAGACGAACAAGATCCTTACGGTAGAAGGCCAGAAGAGCAAGATCCTTATGGTAGAAGGCCAGACGAACAAGATCCTTACGGTAGAAGAACAGAAGACCAAGATAGATATGGTGGCAGACCAGAAGACCGAGATCCTTATAGTAGTCGACCAGAAGACCAAGATCGATATGGTGGCAGACCTGAGGACCGAGGTTCTTATGGCAGAAGGCCAGACGAACAAGATCCTTATGGCAGACGACCTGATGAACAAGATCCTTATGGTAGCAGACCAGGTGAACAAGATCCTTATGGAGGCCGTCCTGGCTCCGACGATAGATACGGAAGCCGACCATCAGAACAAGATCCTTATGGCAGAGGTCCAGAAGAACAAGATCCATACGGAAGACGCACCGAATCAGAAGATCGCTACGGTGGAAGACCATCAGAACAAGATCCATACGGAAGACAACCAGATGAACAAGATCCTTATGGCAGAAGACCTGACGAACAAGATCCTTATGGTAGACGACCTGACAAACAAGATCCTTATGGTAGACGACCAGATGAACAAGATCCTTATGGAAGACGACCAGATGAACAAGATCCTTATGGCAGAAGACCTGATGAACAAGATCCTTATGGAAGCAGACCAGACCATGACAGGCGTACTGAATCCGAAGATCGTTATGGTGGAAGACCAGACGAACAAGACCCATATGGACGCAGACCTGACCATGAACAAGATCCCTATGGACGCCGACCTGATGAACAAGATCCTTATGGAAGACGTCCAGATGAACAAGATCCATATGGACGCAGACCTGATCACGAACAAGATCCTTATGGACGTGTAGATGAACGTGATCCTAGATACAATGCTTCTCGAAGCAACCACAGCGAATCCAGCAGCTACGACTCAAGATACCACCAAGGATCTCAGGATGGCGGAAGCAGAGGACATTACGATCCTTCAGACCCAAGATATTCACAACAGGGTTCTTCACAAGGAGGATTTGACCCTACAGATCCAAGGTAATAAAAGATCATACAAACAATAGAATGCATTTACAATACGCAGACTAATAACTTTTTTTTCAGGTTCTTCCAAGGCTCTCACGAGCAAGGGCAGTATGATCCTTCAGATCCCAGATATCACCAATCAGGACACTCCGGCTCCAGCCAGTATGATCCATCTGATCCGAGGTACTTCCAAGAATCAGGACGTGATCAACATGGATCAGGTCAAGCAGGACATTATGATCCTTCCGATCCTAGATACCAGCAAGGCTCTGGCCATGGTGGATCAGAAAGCTCATCATTCCAACATGGTCAATTCGATCCATCAGATCCTCGATTCTCACAACAAGGTAAAAGAAATATAGCGTAGAAAGGGGCAACAAGGGCCACTATTTAACTACCCGTAGGGTAAGTTATTTTAATGGGCCGAATTGAAAATTTTTACATTTCTTGACGTTTTGAAGGTTTCTGAACGTTTTGGCATACTTCAGAAAAAATGGATGTGTGTGTGTGTGTATGTATGTATGTATGGTTACAAATTTTCGCCCACGTTTTCGGGCGTACGGATCATGGTTTAAAAAACATTCGATTCCTATTGATAGGGAAAAGAGCTGATTAGTTTTTGGCGAAGGCAGGTCCAGCCGTTTCGGAGATACGGAGCAATGAGTGCAGAAAATAGAAATCGAGTTTTTGAGTGAACGGAGTATCCGATTTGAATGATCTAAAAAACATTCAATTAGTAATGATTGGGAGAAGGGGTTATTAGTTTTTCGCAAAGGCAGGCCCAGCCATTTCGGAGATACAGAGCTAAATGTACAAAAAATGGCAGTTTTTGAGAGAACTAAGCGTCCCATTCAATTGATTCAAAGAACTTTCTGCTTGTCTTAACAAAACAATTGATTTTGGAAAAAAAAATTGTTCCATTTTTTTTATTTTTTTTTTAATTTTTAATTTTTTGTATATCGAAAATAATTCAGATTTTATTTTTAATTCTGACTATAGCTTTAATATACTTTAAAAAAATAATTTCAACTCTGCAATTCAGTTGATATAATTCTTATAAATATTAAACAATGTTGCAATATTTATAATAATCTATTTGAAAATATTCAATATTCCTCGAACATTTCGTTACGGTACGGCAAGTTCCAGCAATTTGCCTTAAGGCACGATGCCACCCACCCCACTAGTTTATTTTTAATTTTGAAGAGGATTTATAGAATGATAGCTCTGATGACAAATTTTAGAAAAATGGCAAAAAAAAAACATCTGCATGTTGAATTATCTATGAATTTTACTATAGAGTATAGTTTGATAGTTGTTTTTTTTAGTATAATTACTAAAAAATAAATATATAAACAGTTTGTCTAGATTTAGATAATTAGTATCTTTTTCTCTTAGGTATCCAGTGGTTCACATTAGATCCAAATGATCCCAAGTTTGCTAAATTGATGGAAGATTTGCAACGCAGAGGTGGATTCACATGGACAAGCACAAGCGGTGATAATGCAGAGCTGTTGAGGGCACTCACAACATTCCAACAACAATCTGGTGGTAACTTGGCCAGCATTTCGTTTGATGAATCTGATGATACTTACAGGAGATTGATGGACGAACTTCTGAGGGACAGCAGGTAAGAAATAATAATACAATCATATATATATATATATATATATATATATATATATATATTATATATTTATCTATTTTTTCCTAGGTTGCAACAGCAGTTGGCAAGTCCAGAGCACCACTATCCGTCCAACCTGACTTCAGGTGCCCAAGGGGTCTCTCCAAGGGACCCATTCCGTCAAAGGACGGGAGCCTCCCATTTGAGGTCGGCAAATGGTAAGAAACGAAGAAAAGGAAAGAAGCTGAGGACCACGACCACAACACCAGCCAGTGCGTAGAATCACTCATTGACATGATGTGATACTAATTAAGTAGACAGATGAGAGAAGAAACATTTATATATACATATATATATATATATATATATATATATATAAATGTTTCGAGAGATAAATAAATTCTTTATAATATATTTAGAGTATATATAAATAACACAAATCCAGTGCCTCAAATTATTTTTCTACATGTATATATTCTCTTCACTGCCGACTATCAAAAATAGTCTTTGTCTATTTTTGTATATAGTTATAAAACCAAAAATGTACCAAATAATTTTAATTAATTAATTAATAATGCCAAATGAACAAAATTCTTGAAAAAAAATGACAATAAATGTGCCATATCACGATAAACTGACAAATTAAATTTAAAAAATATATTTAGATTTATGATTTAGATAAATAAACGAGATCAATTATTTGTTACTTTTATAAACAATTTGGCAATAAATTTTTAATAAAAATAAATAAATATATTTAATAATTATAAAGTACAAGTATAATTAAATAATTTTCACAGGTGTTACTATATATATATATATATATATATAATATATATATATATATATATATATATATTTGAGTATTCAAATATTTAAATATTTGGAATTATTTATTTATTATGTACATTTCGACACTGTATGTGTCTCATCATGCAGCAAGTTTATACCAGGAAGAACACAATTTTCTTTAAACATTGCATAATATTTAGATTATTGCATTCTATAAGTAATTGGATAAAAAAAATAGGCATAAATAAACCTTTATACATTGTAAATAGAAATAAACCTTTTTTGTAATTAAATAATATATGCATAACTTAGATATAAATATAGTACAATTAATAAGGTTTTAAAATTAATTTGTATATAGGTTTATTTCTATATATGTTCCTCCTGATATGAATTAAATGCTGAATGATGGCACACATACAGTGTCAAAAAGTATAAATAATTTCAAGTATTTATCGTTTTTTATTTGGCAGAAAAACTCTCAACAATATGTTTCGACATCGATGTATAAGTCGTATAATTCAATGTATAAGTTTAAGTTACTTAAGATTTTCTATAGATATTATTGTTTTTGATTTCATGTCCATTAAGCCTCTGTTTATTTATATATATATATATATATATATATATATATATAACACAAACTTAGTTTGTATTTAATTTTTCATTTATAATGTATTTCTACGTTTTGGAGATATGGAATGTTTCCTACTTCAGGAACTATTAAAACAAACAAAACATTTATTTGTACATATATACACTTCTTAAATATTTAAACATTAAAAAAAAAAACAATCACTTTTGATAATTATTATGAACAATGTGATTTATTCTACATATACAAAATAATTTGGTTTAAAAACAAAATTACCATTCTTCTATTTTTTTGCTTCTACTAAGTAACTCAAATTGTTTATAATTATTATATAGTATTTTTTACACCTGGCCTGAAATGGACAACAAGTAAAGCTGTAGCATTAAAAAAATGACTTTAAAAATGCAAAATCTTCTGGCAATTGTCAGAATCATCTGAAATTTGAATCGTAAATATATATATAATATATATAATATTTGTATAACAATATATTATATTAATGACTATATCATAGAATCAACATATTATTGTTATTATGGTCAATCAATACACTTAAAATACTTGTAACTATAAATTATGATCAGAAATGTGAATTGTAAACATTCATCGATGATAAAGAATCTAATGACAATATATTGTAAATATTTGAGTTAAGGTTCTTCAGTATTTTGATTGACTATAATAGCAATAATATTTCTACAGGGATTCTGTTATATATTAATTATTATAATATGTCACCTTTAACTCAAAATATTATCAATTTTTAGTAAGAGTTTATGTTTAGTAAGAGTAATTTTTAGTTGTTTGTTTTTAACAACTCCTGAAGACATACACATCTCATATCACCAAAACGTATAAACAATTATAAACAAAAAATTAAATAACCATATTTTTTCAGAAAGTGTTTATAAAAATAAAATTATAAATATTAATATCACAACTGTCAAATTACAACAATTACCGCCAACCCTTTCGTTCGCATCGGGCAACACTAATAGGTGTCATTTTTTTGTCGCAATTGGCAACTCTTGTCAAATAAATTATCACGTTCAGTATCAAAATGACCGGCATAAAATTCGGGTAAAAATTTATATTAACGATAACTAGTGTTCTAGCGAGTGATTTGTGTTATCAATCGGCAATGGAGCCCCTGATGATGTTAAAAGGTGAGTGGTAAATAGTTAATTTAATATATATGTTGTTAAATGTCGATATTTGGGTGTTGTAATTTTCAACGTGCGTATGTAAGGTTAGTCGGACCACGAGGGTTTTTATACACCTTTTATACATACATGTCGTCATTAATGCATTATGTATATTGATATATGCAAAGATACCTAAGATCTGGATAATATTTTGGCATAATTTTATCATTTTTGTTTAAATATTTTATTAAAAGTGAATTGCGTCATGAGGGACGTGCACCGTCAGAATACGGTCAGAATCTTGTCGGAATCCATTTTGATTTTGTCATGAATTTTCGTTTTCATTTCTGATATTAATTTTAACGCTTAGTATTAATTTCAACAATAAATAGTCGTGCCATGAGGGTTTTTATACATGTTTTATACATACAAGTCGTTGTTAATACATTTTTTCTTAATATTTTATTATAAATTTATCATTTTTGTTTAAATATTTTATCCAAAGTAAATTGCTTCATTGGGGAGGTGAGCTATAAGAATCTTGTCGGAATCCATTTTGATTTTGTGAAACATTTTTATTTCTAATATTATTTTTCCGGTTAATATCAATTTTAACAATAATTAGTGTTCTAGTGATTTATATATGCTTATGTACAAAGAAGCATAAGTTTTGTTTAATATTTTACCACAATTTTATTATTTTTGTTCAAAATTTTATCAATTATTGTACTATAAGAATCCCATAGGAATCCATTTTGATTTTGTAAAGCATTTTCATTTTAATCTCTTAATATGTCGTAGATGAAATATTTTATAATTTTAAATAAATATTTTATATTATTTATTGAATTTTTGGACTTCTTATTGTCTACTAATATTAACCACTAAAATTCTTTAAAATTCAGTGTTTGTAAAAGTTTGCAATTTTTTTCTAGGTAATTACTTTTAACTTTTATATACATGCAAAAGATGTGCTCATTATATAATTATATTTTTACTCTTATTAGTTCAACTAGTGGGGCGCATGGCATCGTGCCTTAAGGCAAATTGCTGGAACTTTCCGTACCAAAAATTATTTTTTTTTAAAGATTAACATTTTTGAAAAAAAATTACTTTGAAAAATTAGATTTTTGAGAAACTATAAATTTTTGACAAAAAATTTTCTTTTTTTTTGAAAAAAAGACTTTTTGAAGAAAAAGTGTATTTTGAAATATTTTAGAAATTCTTAACTTTTTTTCAAAGCAATCGTACTGCTTTATCTGCATAGAGACAAAATGTCAAAGCGCGTAAGCGCCGCGTCGTCGTCTAACGAATAAACATTGATATGGAACCTATAAGAATGTAAACAAAATTTATACTTATTGTTAAAATCTCTATAAAATCTGATAATTTGATGTACACATGTCTAATGACCATTTTTGACCGCCAGATGGCGTTATTTTACTAGATCTCCGAAACCGCTAGACCTGCCTTCATGAAAATTGGATCAGTTCTTCAAGTTCAGTTGTTACTACAAGTAAAATGTTTTCTGAATTATTCAAATCGGACGCTCCGTTCTCTTAAAAACTTAGTTACCGTTTTTGGCACTTTTTGCCCCATATCTTCGGAACGGCTAGACCTGCCTTCGCCAAAAACTAATCAGCACGTCTCCTCATCAATACGAATCGAATGTTTTTATAATTATTCAAATCGCTTCATCCGTGTTCCCGAAATCGTCGACGAAAATTTGTATGCGAATACACACACACACGCACACACACACATACATCCATTTTTTATAAGGTATGCCAAAATGTTCAGGAACGTCTAAAACGTAAAGATATATAAACATTTTCATTTTCGATTTTTTTTTGCGATTGCTATAACTTGCCCTAAGAGAAGTTAATACATATTTCATATCTTTATTTAATTTTTGGACTTCTTATTGTCCACTAATATTAACCACTAAAAATTCTTTAAAATTCGATGTTTGTAAAAGTTAGCAATTTTTTTCTAGGTAATTACTTTTCATTTTTATATACTTACAAAAAATTAAATAATTATATTTTTATACTTCATAGTACAATTATTTATATATAGCTACCCCAATTCATTGATATTATCTTATTTCAACTTAATTTTTAGATTTTATAAAATATTTCTCTTTATTATTATTAAACTACTTAATTATTTTAATAGTTAAAAAAATTAGAACTTTTTATTTAAAACCACTACTAATCAATCTTAAAATTTGATAAAAAAAATATTTCATTTAGTATTTGTTTTCAACCCGATTAGTTAATTTTGTTATCTTGACGGTTTAAGTCATTCTGAATCTTTTGACACCGAATTGGAAAAATTATGTGTAAAATCGTAATGCAATAATTAGTAACTGCAATATTTAATTACAGTTTACAAACGATCAATTTTAGGAAGCTCGTCTATAATGCAGTGGTTTCCAACATTTTCTGCATCCTGTTCTAATAAAAAAATATTGGGTCCTCCCATTAATCTTTTCAAAAATTTAATTTTTTAAATACTCAATTGATATTTTTAGACTTTAAATTAATGTGCAATATTATGTAAAAATATGCATTAAAACTAATTATTTTTTGATTGGGGGACGCGGCCCACAGGTTGGAAACCGCAGGCTATATGTAAATAAATGAAAGTTATGAATATCTAGAAAAAGTTGCTAACTTTTACAAATATTGAGTTTTAAAGAACTTTAGTGGTTGTTAATGTTAGTAAATTATTTATTCTGCACTTTTCGATACAAAATATATGCCAATAATTAGCTTTTCCAAAATGTAGAACATTATGATTAGCTTTTCTCAAAGTTTATGTTTTTGCTAGAAAATCGGTTTTGCTAACTTTGTTTTTTAGACGTTCCATGTCATTCTTAATCATTTGAGACCAAATTAGCTAAAAGTATGTTTGTGTGTGTATATATATACTAGTCGAATTTTAGATTTTTCTTCGGCCTTTTTTTTATCAAAAGCTGCTGAACCGATTTCAAAAATTTAAGTTTGTGCGAAGATCAGTCAAGCCATTTCTTTATAATAAGCAAAAAGAGCAAAATTGTTCTTCCACGTGAACCGTATTGGAAAATTTGAAAACTATTCAAAAGATATCATTTGGGAATCGTGCTGATCAGTCCTTCATGCAACTTGCCTTAAAGATAAATGCCACTTACGCCTAGTTATAAAATTAATTTAAATATTCTCGACTTCGAAAATTGAAATTATCATATTGTTACTGGGTAGTGTTTTAGTTTTTTTTAATTTGGGGTACATATGGGCACTTGTCTGCCTGTCTGTTTGTTCCTTTTGGCCACAGACAACAATAAGCACAATCACTGCCACATTTATTGTATCGGAGGGCTCGAGGGGGTGAATATTTTATTAACAAGGGTGCATCCTTGTACAGGGTCGAACTTACCTAAAAAAAAACTTACTAACGGATATTTTAATAAAAACAACATTAAGCAAATTAGGAATCGTAGTTTCTAGACATTTCTATAGACCAAGATTTGGATTTCATTTTTATTTGTGAAGGTGCCCTTAGAATATTGTACAAATGTTATCAGGGGTTTTAAATAGTTTGAATTTATTTATTTCACAAATAAAGATGAAGGTTTATAAATAAAGATGAAAACATTTTTCTAGGCTTTTTTGTTTTTCATTTAATAGATAGATTTCGTAATTCACATAGTTGCCGTACAAGACGATGATACATACGCGAGAGCGAGACAAGAGAACCAATCGTTTCGAATGACTTCATCGTTGGCCAATGACGAATCAGTAAGTCGTAACGCACTTCCGTTGCATTTTCTCTTATTTACACCCGTGTCGCGCCTAAAGAAGTTTTACTTCAAAAACGTGGGAAACCCTTCATTTTTTTTGCAAATTTTTGACAAAAAAGTTAGCCTATTATGTTTCTAGTTGGTGTACAAAATTTGATTATTTAATGTTATTATATTTTTGTACCTACTTTTGTATACTTTATAGCTAAATGATGGATAAGGCACACTTGGATCTCGAAATTGTGTAATTTTAAATAAATTTCTAGTTTCTTTTTGTATAAATCCTACCCTGTATATATATATATATATATATATATAATGTGCATATATAATTCGAATGCATTTATATTCATCGTGCACATAAGTGCATATGTCAAAATATGGAATTACACATTGACAAGGGGGCGCACGAGGAGGGGCTCCAGTCCTCCAGTGTCATCATTTATTGCGAATTATTGAGTGACTTTCCGAACATTTGGTACATTTGGATACACATACCACACACATATGTGATGTCAAATATCCATTTACATCATGGTGTCAAACTCGCGGCCGCGGGCCGCATGCGGCCCCGCAGCGATATTTTTGCGGCCGGCTGTCCGCATATGTTGACAAATGATAATATGCAATAAATAACAATTCAATGAGGAAAAAAAGAAATATGCAATAGAAATCTGCTTCTTTATTAAATTTGTTTTATTATTGGATGTATTATTATTACAGATATATTTATGTTTTGGAAGAATTTGTTTCACTAAATGACGGTCTCGATGCAGATCGAAACGCATGGATTAATGAAGCATATTTTACTAATTGCTTTAGTTTTTTTTTTTATTTAGTGCTACTGCCCGAATCAACAGACTCATTTCAAGATATAATAATACCACATATAATATATATATATATATAATATATATTTATACACATATATATATATATATATATATATATAGTTTTTTTGCGGCCCGCTTGAAGTTAAACCCTTGCTTATGCGGCCCGCTTGGAGTTAAACTTTGTTTATGCGGCCCGATTGCACCTTTGATTTCAAATCCTTGATTTACATCGTGCAAGGCAAGTGACACTTTGGAGAAGAATAGAAATAAATTAGATAAAAAATATTTATTTTAAAATGGTCATGGTAATTGAAAATTATTGGTTGTTAAAGATCGGTTCGACTGATTTACATCTAGCATTTTGCTTTGAAAAAAAAAATCTAAAACTTCACGATAATTTTAGCTGGTGGTTTTATTTTTTATAAAAAGGATAAATTTTGGCTCACATATATAAACACACTTATACACTTTTTTAAAAGTATTGGTTTTATTTGATTCAGAATGACTAGAAATATAGAAAAACATAAAATTAGCACAATGGATTTTCTGACGATAGCATGAACTTCTCCTTCAAGAAATTATTAAATTAAATCGAGTTTTTGTCAATCAATTAAGGTGTCAATCGTTTGCATTCTTCAGTTTTGTCCTAGTCTTACTTACTATTACTTACTATTTTGTCTTTAATGATACGATTTTACCAATATGAGTTTCATCCCGTTACCCTTACTTTCTGAAATTATATCCAATAAAATTTTTTCAGTTTAGTCATTCTTGATATGTTACTTTGAAATTTCCATGAAGTCATTTTTTATTAGCTTCCCTAATAAGTAAGTTATAGTAATGGCCCGAAAAGTGAAAAAAAAAATTGTGTATCTTCACGTTTTGAAGGTTTCTGATCATTTTAGTATACATTCATTCGATTCGTATTGATAAGGAGAGTTGCTGATTAGTTTTTCTTAAAGGCAGATATATTCTATACTAACATTTTATTAACTTCCTTAAAAATGTTGCTTACAACTAGTTTATATAATATTTATTCTATCGATTTTACATATTACGAGTGTATCATCTTCAGATTTATTCAATATTAATCAATTTCCAATTGCAATATTACAATCCATATTACATTAGTTTGTATACTGTGCCCAGGACTCCATCCTAATGCCTCTGGTATGTGAGTAGACCATAGAAATATTGTGGTCTTCTAAAATCCCTTAAACATTTGACATAGATAAATCTTAAGAAAAGGCAACATGGATTTTATAAATAATTTGTTTAAATTATTTAATTTGCAAGTTTTTATAAAAAAAACGTGGACTATTTGTTTTTTTTATTATTGCAAAATTTTATCGAAAAAAATGTGGGCTAAGCTTGATAGTTTTTGCAAATTTTTGTCAAACTAGTGGGGCGCATGGCATTGTGCCTTAAGGCAAATTGCTAGAACTTTCCGTACCAAAAGTTTTTTTTTTTAAATGTTAAACATTTTTGAAAAAAATTTACTCTGAAAAAATTAGATTTTTGAGAAACTATAAATTTTTGACAAAAATTTACTTTTTTTGAAAAAAAAAAAAAGACTTTGAAGAAACATTTATTTTGAAATATTTTGGAAATTCTGAACTTTTTTTTAAAGCAATCGTACTGCTTTAACTGCATAGAGACGAAATATCGAATCGCGTAAGCGCCGCGTCTTCGTCTAACGGATAAACATAGGTACGGAACCCATAAGAATGTAAACAAAATTTATACTCATTGTTAAAATCTCTATAAAATATCTGATAATTTGATGTGCATATGTCTAATGATCATTTTTGACCGCCAGGTGGCATTTTTTTTATGAAAATGCCTTCATTAAAATCTTCATCTTGTTAATACAAGTAAAATGTTTTTTGAATTGTTCAAATCGGACGCTCCGTTCTCTTAAAAACTGAGTTACCGTTTTTGGCACTTCTTGCCCCAAATCTTCGGAACGGCTAGACCTGCCTTCGCCAAAAACTAATCAGCACGTCTCAATCAATCAATCAATCAATCAATCAATACAAATCGAATGTTTTTTGAATTATCCAAATCGCTTCATCCGTGTTTCCGAAATCGTCGACGAAAATTTGTATTCGCACACACACATACACACACATGTACACACACATACACACACATGTACACACACATACATCCATTTTTCTAAGGTATGTCAAAATGTACAGAAGGTTTTGAAACGTAGAGATACATAAAAATTTTCATTTTTGATTTTTTGGCGATTACTATTACAAAAACTGTTTTTTTTTATTGTATCTTGAGATGACTCTTGTTATTTTAAAGACAACATTGCCTTTCCGGGTTTGGTCTTCTTAGTGATATTTGAATATGAAGTTCAATCATATTGCCAAAGTGCAGCATCCACTACTAGTTAATATCCTTTAATATCCCTAAAAATTCTGTGTCCATGTCCATGTCCTTTCTCCTTTCCCCTTTTTTGCGAAATGACAAAACGATACAAGTCGTAAAACTAGGAAGATGGAAAGAGTCTCTAGCAGATGACACCACCGTGACGGAAGCGATTTTGTCAGTCGCCACACCACAAACAGTCGTCGACGTCGGCAGAGTTAGGAGTTCCGATGCGATTTTTATTATTCTGATTTATGATCCGGTTAAATTGCAAAAAAATAAAACGGACAAAACGACATACGAGCCATAATATTGTGACAGCAGCATACATTCAGAAGGGACGAAGGAATTATTGTGAAAAGATAAGGGACAGTTTCGACTCCAAAACCTCCATCAACTATTTTTGCGCAACTTTTTCATCAGTTACTTATTATCTATTTTATTAACATCCCGAAAGAGAATTTTATATTTCCACGAAAAAATCTAACTTGCTAAGTCACGTAGGGTAGTTATTGTAATGGGCCGAAAATCGAAAATGAAAATTTTCGCATTTCTCCATGTTTTGAAGGTTTCTGAACATTTTGGCATTCCTCAGAAAAAATGGATGTGTGTGTGTGTGTTTTGTACGTCCGCATTTTTTCCTCCACGTTTTCGGGCGCACGGATCAACCGATTTGAATGGTTTAAAAAACATTCGATCCCTATTGATAGGGAGATGTTCTGATTAGTTTTTGGCAACAGCGGGTCCAACCGTTATGGAGATACGGAGCAAAGAGTGCATAAAATGCAAATCTAGTTTTTGAGAGAACGGAGTGTCGGATTTGAATGATCTAAAAAACATTCAATTTGTAACGATTGGAAGAAGAGGTGATTAGTTTTTGGCAAAGACAGGTCCCGACATTTCGAAGGTAAAAATCTAAATGTGAAAAAAATGGCAGTTTTTGAGTGAACTAATTGTAAGCGTCCGATTTGAATGATCTAAAAAACTTTCTGCTTATATTGACAAAACAATTGCTTTTGAGGATAAAAATTTATTACTTCTTTTTTTATTTTTCATAAAATATTTTTGTAATTTTGGATTAAAAATTCAAAAAAATACCCAGGCCAAGCACAGTCTAAGCGCCGCTCTGGTACAAGTGCGTTTAGACTGTTTATATATTGTAGCACTTTTCCAATTTTGTGAAAACTATTGAAAAATGTGAAAATGCCGCCAAGCTAAGAACAGTATCAGTGAAAATGTTGCACAGAATTACTTGCAAATGCGTTTAGACTGTGACTATACGGAGCACTTTTTCAATTTTGTGTAAATTAGGCAACTATTTTTTTTTTTTTTAATTAAATTCGAAATGAAATGACGATTGTTAATGTTCTGGAGATAAATTGATTTATGATTTTGATTTGCTCACAATCAGATATAACAAGATAGCAAAAATAATGAAAGTTACAGTATTTGTAATAATATATATGAAAACTTTTAAAATTTCTCGAATTTTATTACGGTACGGGAAGTTCCAGCAGTTTGCCTTAAGGCATGATGCCATACGCCACTGGTTTATTATGATTTTATCCTCATAATAAATGTTTAACTTAGTTCGTCTATTAACACATCTCACCTCTAATTATTCATTTATTGTCTCTAATTACACTCTCTACAATATTCATTTTTATATATCACTATTTGTCTCCCATTTTTACTTCTCTGTGCTTTCTCGACGTTTCAAGTCATTCTGAACCCTATAACTTTTTGGTAATTTTAATGTAACTTTGTATGGCGATAGAGTTCTTGACCTTGGTGAACATATTAAAATATTAGAGCCCTGTGACAAGTAATATAATTGTTGATTCCATGGAAAGGTGTTATGAAATTGCCATCATCGATCTGTCTACAAAATATAAAAAGCATAAAAAATAGTGTTTTATTTTGTGTAGAAAATGCATTGACCTCAGAATACTTTCGATATTTTGAAAAATTTGTTAAATTCACAATCTTCAATGGTATTTTTGCTACAAAATTACCATCAACTGTCTGTCTATGAAGTATAGAATGCAAATCAAAATACAAATCAACTTTTCTTATATTATTTGATAATTGTATTTTTGACAAATTTATTTGTTTAGTCTATGAAATATCTATATTACAATAAAAAAACCTTTCTAAAAACTGTTATTATCATCATATAAAATTTTTAAAAGAAACCTTTTTTAAAAAAAAATCGTTTTGAAAAAATGTTAACATCATAAGACTTTCTGGGTTGAGAACGATTAGTTCGAGTAACGAGTAAGTTATTTCTGGTAACTAGATTTTATATACAAAATTACTTATTTTAGCATTATTCCTCTATCTACAAAGTATATAATATGTTATAAGGTTTTCTGAATTGAGAACAATTTTTACAAAATTACCAACATTGCCTACATTAACTAGTGGTGTATGGCATTGTGCCTTAAGGCAAATTCCTGGAACTTCCCATACCGTAATGAAACATTCGAGAAATTTTAAACGTTTTCAAATAATTAATGCAAATACTGTAACTTTCATTATTTTTGCTATCTTGTTATATCAGAGCAAATCAAATGTAAATCATAAATCAATTTAACTCCAGAACATTAACAATCGTCATTTCATTTCGAATTCAATTTCAGAAAAAATAGTTGCATAATTTACACAAAATTGAAAAAGTGCTCCCGTATAGTCACAGTTCTTATTAGCATTTGCAAATAATTCTGTGCGACATTTTCACTTATACTGTGCTTAGCTTGGCGGCATTTTCTCATTTTTCGAAAGTTTTCGTTTTCACAAAATTGGAAAAGTGCTTCAAAAGTGATTCAAATCCGATACTCCGTTCTCTCAAAAACTCGATTTGTATTTTCTGCACTCTTTGCTCCGTATCTCTGTAACGGTTGGACCTGCCTTTGCCAAAAACTAATCAGAACATCTCCCTATCAATAGGGATCGAATGTTTTTTAAACCATTCAAATCGGTTGATCCGTGCGCCCTAAAATGCGGACATACCAAACACACACACATCACACACATATCCATTAGTTTTCTGAGGTATGCCAAAATGTTCAGAAACCTTCAGAACGTCGAGAAATGCAAAAATTTTCATTTTCGATGTTCGGCCCGTTACTATAACTACCCTACGGGAAGTTAATAAAGCTTCATATTATCATATTTCTTCAGCTTTAACCTTCATATCTTTCAGATTCTTACATTTTTACCATCGCCTCCCTGTCTATTCCACACATATGAGAAATTCCTCAGAAGAAGAATTTCCACATTTACCTGAATTCCTCCCTCGAGCCCTTTATTTCACCTTTTTTTTATTTCATCCCTGTTTTGTGAGTTTAGGCAAAACAAACATTGCATTTTGCTCTTGCTACCACAAAATCCACAACTATTGCTACTATTATTATTATTATATAATATACATAAAATGTAACGAAATATATAATGAAGGGACGAAAAAACCCTTTTGATAAAAATCAAATAAAACATGAAAAGGATACTACTACGACGAGTCCTTTTTCGGTGTTTAATTTGTAGGAAAGGTCACAACTCGACAGGTAAAGGGATAAAGGATAAATGGGTAATTTATAAATGTATATATATATATATATATATATATATATATATATATAGAATTTTATGATATGAGTGGAACGAATATTAATTGTTTAATATGAACAAAACAGCACTCAGATTTGTTTAACACAACTTTATTTTATGATTACAGACGTTTCGAGACCATGGTGTGTCTCATCTTCAGTGTAATTTCAAAAACAGTTACTTATATACTACACATTCTTTAATAATTTATTTAAATTTTCATTTAATTTTTGGTATACAAAAGACACCAACTATTCCTTGCAATGCTTGACACAGTACTAAAGAAACATATAACACTTACAGAAATATTCTAAACAAATTTGAAGTACTTATCTAGATGGAGACAGAGAGGGTATCATTATAATGTAAACAAAAGGAGTGCTATCGCATACAAAAATCGATAAAAATGAAAAAACAAATTAATTTATTGAAAAGAATAAGATAAATGAAAAAATTTATAAATTATTAATGATGTTTATATAAGTGTCATGTAAAATATTTGTGTCGGTTCTTAGATTTATGCTATTGTTAGTCCGAACTATTAACATCAATGTTAATAGTTCGGACTAACAATAGCATAAATCTAAGAACCGACACAAATATTTTACATGACACTTATATAAACATCATTAATAATTTATAAAAAAATTTTCATTTATCTTATTCTTTTCAATAAATTAATTTGTTTTTTCATTTTTATCGATTTTTGTATGCGATAGCACTCCTTTTGTTTACATTATAATGATACCCTCTCTGTCTCCATCTAGATAAGTACTTCAAATTTGTTTAGAATATTTCTGTAAGTGTTATATGTTTCTTTAGTACTGTGTCAAGCATTGCAAGGAATAGTTGGTGTTTTTTGTATACCAAAAATTAAATGAAAATTTAAATAAATTATTAAAGAATGTGTAGTATATAAGTAACTGTTTTTGAAATTACACTGAAGATGAGACACACCATGGTCTCGAAACGTCTGTAATCATAAAATAAAGTTGTGTTAAACAAATCTGAGTGCTGTTTTGTTCATATTAAACAATTAATATTCGTTCCACTCATATCATAAAATTCTATATATATATATATATATATATATATATATATATATATATAAACTTGGTGTATTTTAAAATCGCATATAAAATAGAATTTTGCTTCCAAGTACACGCATTTGTTATATTTCTTATATCTTTTAAACCATTCGTTTAGCATGAATGATGTATTCAAGAAATTTGTACAATATTTAATTTTAAACAATATTGTCTAATATTATTTTTTGCCCTACAACAGCTCGGTATACCCCAAAATAATTTTACAACAGTCCGTTCGTCTGTCCATCAATTCATCACATCTGTGACCAAAATTACAGATTTTTTTCTGACCCTTTGCAAGTATAAAAAATTCGATATATAAATCATATTCGATATCATCCCTTATTAATAATAAGTTTTTGGAAAATGGGGCGTGGTGTGTGTAAAATAAGGGTCTTGAGTATTTTATTTAGTAGACCTTAACAAATGTTCTTTTTATTCGCCACCCTTGACAAGGGTTGAAGGGAGAAATATTATATATATATATATATATATGTATATTATGTAGGATTTTTATGAACCCCGTATGCGGATTATGAAACATATTTTTTTTATTGGAATCAAAAAATCAACCCTTGTTTTGTTGTCAAAGTTGATACTAGAGTTTTTTTACGTGCAAGGATTTACTCCTAAAAGGGAAACCGAAATGGGTTTTGTTATAACACACGATTTTTTATATCTTGTCATATTTTGTAAATTATTTATTTTTGTAGTTGTTTTTTTCTGAAAGACATTTATTACGTTTTTGGCAGAAATTCAACTGATTTCATGTTTTTCTGAGGTTTTTAGTCATTCTGAATTGTTTGAGACTAAATTTGCAAAGAATGGCCAACCTAAACGCGAATTGGATTTTCTGGAGAAATAATACTTTTTAATAAATAATTTTTTTGGAAAAGTTAATCACGTTTAATTGATGATAAAAAATTGACTTGATACTATTAATTAATAACTAATTAATTTTAATTAATTAATAATAATAAGATTAATAATTTTTAATGCCTATTTATTTGATGCATTACTATGTTGAAGATGCGTGTAATTTTTCGTTAGGAATTGTTCAAAATATTTAATTTAAAAAAAAATTCTAAAGCTCTCTTTAGTGCTCGATTTTATAAAAATTTCATTATACGTTAGAATCATTGTTAGTATTGTTAGAAAATAGTAAATTAATTTTAGAAAAAATTAATTAGTTCCAAATTTTGTGCAATTTCTGTATCATTCAAAAATATTATTATTGTTATTAATTAATGTTTTGTCGAAATTTTGCTGAAATTTTGCTGAAATTTTGCTGAAATCTATTACTTTTGTTGATTGTTGATTAATGTACTTAATTGTTTCTTTATTTATTTTCAGATCCTAAGAAGAAAAATGCAATGGATTGACTTTCTTGATGTTGAGCCAGGACGTTTTTGCAGACAAGGTAGGATTTTTTTATTATTTAAAAAACTTAAATTTATATTTATATCTTAGTTTACTTATTTTGTTATTTCTATTATAAATCTTGCAAACGTTTCGAGTCCGGATTTGAGTCAAGAAAACATCTAGAATAAATATGGTTAAACGTGAAATAATTATACTGATAAATTGTAAATGCATAAATAATATATATATCATATATATATATATATATATATATATATATATATATATATATATATATATATATATATGTATGTATTATGTATGTATGTATGTATATAATATTTCGAAGAATTTTGTTGGAAAGTCAATTCGTGCGTCTTGACTTTAAAGATGTTCGCTACTCAATAAGAGATGGCAGGTATAATTCTGTTTTGTATTTCTTGAGGTAAAATCTTCATGTTAGATTAAATTTTTATCATCGATTAAATGTTATTAACTTTTCCTTTTAAAAATAATGTTTTCTTCAAAAAATCCAACCATTATTTTCCAAATTTGTTCTCAAACGATTCAGAATGACTCAGAACGTTAGAAAACCATAAAATTAGTTGAATTTCTCCCAAAAACATAAATAATCTCATAAAATCATTGTTGTTGTGACTGAAGGCAGGTCCATGATGTGTCATGGCATCCTTACATCACATTTTTACTACTTTTCTAAGTCTTGTCTAAAGCTCATTTATGCATATAAATTCTTAAACATAATCGGATCATAGTTTTTTTTCCAATTCATATTTTTATCGCATAATGTTACGTTCTTCGTGTAGTTTTTGTCCGTTTTCTTTAGGATCCATGTCTCTGATCCGTAGAGAGCTCAGCTGTAAGTAGCTTTTTTCATAAATTTAGTTATTTAATGATTTTAGTTACAACTGTCATACATAAAATAATATTTATATAAACTAAAACCTCGGTAAAACGATTTGTTAGGTACTGTACTAAATTATCACGTCTTATGCGAGAAAGTGTATTATGTGGCATAAGAACAATATATTTTTTATTACGCAAGACATTGTTTAAGAGAGCTTTCAGATTTTTTTAAAAATTTTATACATTTTTGTCAATTTAAAATCCGAATCATTTTAGATTTTATAAATATTTTTTCTTAAAAACTGCTATTATTTGCACTTTTTGCTCCGCACCTAAAATAGTTGGACCTGCCTTTACCAAAACCTAATCAGCAAATCTTGCAAAATATGTATACATAAATAAATATGTTGATTATAATTAATAATTATAATATGATGATTAAAATTAATGATTATAATCATTATATTTATGTATACATTATTTTGCTGAAATGCTGATTAGTTCTTGGCAAAGGCAGGTCTAGCTATTTCGGTGGTGCGGAGTAAATAGTGCAAATAATAACAGTTAGAGTAGTATTTATAACATCTAAAATGATTGGGATTTTAAATGGTCAAAAATGTAACAATTTTTTCAAAAAATATTTAAGCTTTTATACATGAAATAAATAATTATAACTTTGCAATTCTAATGTTTGAATTTTGTTCTGATCAGTTTTTAGTATTATGAGATAAGGTCTCATATGATGTCTTAATCTTAATCGAGTATGTCTTTTGTTTTTACACATTTTGTTTATTTATCTAGTTTTTGAAACATTCAAAATTTAAAAATTAATCAAAATATAAAAAAAAATCAAATTTTTCAAAAATGCCTTTTTTTTAAAAAAAAATTCTCAACTAGTTGGTTTGGTATTTAGCCTTGAGGCAAATTACATGAACTTCCCGATATGTGTAAATAATCGACTTGATCAAAAAAATGTGTAAATAATATACTTCATCAATCCTACTTAAAAAAAAAAAAACGATAATAATTTTAGCAAAGTTTGACGAATTTTTAAAATTAAACTACTTGTTGTAAGGCCGTAATATTACAGTAAGTTCTATAAGACCATGATGTATATCGCCAAAAAAAGTTCCATGAAAAACGGCTTAAATTTTTTTTAACAGTTAATTACAAGAAAACGGCTCGGTAGATTTTCACCTAAAATTAATCAGTACCATTCCCATCTAATATCTTTCGAACAGTTTTTGATTTTTTTAAATCGGTTCGGTAGGATGAGCTTAAATGTGGACGAAAAGTTTAACACTTTTTTTCAAATTACAAAGAAACGGCTTGGCAGATCGTTGCACAAAACTGACAAACGATAGTCCTCACCGAAATACATCAAATGGCTTTTAAATTTCTAAAATCGGTTCAGGCGTTTTTGAGAAAACGTCGATCAAAAGTCTAATTTTGACAAATGCCAAAAAGACCATACTGATTTTTGCAAACTTTGACGAATTTTTAAAGCTGAACCAGTTGTCGTAGGGCCGTAATATTTTAGTATGACCTAGAAAACTATGGTATCTATCGTCAAAAAAATAATCATAAAAATCGTCAAAAATTTTTTTAAAAAGCTTTATTACAAGAAAACGGCCCGCCGATCTTTACCAAAAACTAATCAGCACGATTCCCAACCAATATCTATCGAACGGTTTTTGAATTTTCAGAATCGATTCAGAATTGCGAGCTAAAACGTGGACGAAAAATTTTTCACTTTTCTGCAATTCACAAAGAAACGGCCCGGTCGATCGCCGCACAAAACTCAGAGACGATAGTCCTCATCGAGATACATCAAATGGCTTTTAAATTTTTGAAATCGGTCCAACCGTTTTGGAGAAAACGTTGATTTACGGCAAAAAATTTGTTCACACACACACACACACATACACACACACACACACACACACACACACACACACACATACTTTTTCCAAATTTGGTCTCATTCGATTCAGAATGGCTCGAAACGTCGAGAAAACATAAAATTAGCGATTCGGATTTTTTGATGAAAACATAAACTTCTCCTTCGGGAAGTTAAAAATGTAATATATCCAAAGTTCTAAGAAAAAAATTGAATCTTTGTCAAAACTCTAATACATCCAAAGTTTTAAGAAAAAAATTGAATCTTTGTCAAAAATCTAATATATCCAAAGTTTTAAGAAAAAAAATTGAATCTTTGTCAAATTTTTTTTTTCGATACGGGAAGTTCCAGCAATTTGCCTTAAAGCACGATGCCATACATTACTAGTTATTGATCAATGATTATGTTTATCCTTCGAATGTTTAATTACGGTACGAAAAGTTCCTGCAACTTGCCTTAAGGCACAATGCCCATGCACCACCAGTCTAATTTTTATCCTTTCGTCCGACGGCTGAAAGTTCGTTAAATATTTAGTACGTATTTTGTATGTATTTCAGTAGAGTAGAGTGTTGTATGTTTCACATAAAAGGCATATGTTTTTGTTCCCCGTGGCGGTGGTTGGTTAATCATGTTTGCATTGGCCATCGCCGCCGCCAAAGTGGTCACGGGTTTGTGATTTTCAAAATGGTTTTCGGTACATTTTCAACAATATCGGGTAAATGAATAAGAAGTATACGGCATGTGTGTATAAATAAATATTTATTCATTGATGTGTGTGTATCTGTATACAAAAGGGAATTAATCGTGGCGTTGTCGACTGCATACTAATTGCAGCATTATTTTAATTGGTGCACTCGCTTGCAGTTTAGTATTAGTCAGTCACCTTGCGTTTGTTTCAACGACGTTTCAACATACTCGTATGTACAAATGTTTATTTATTTCATTAGTAGAATGAATAATTAGATGAAAATAATTTATATTAATGTTTATTAAATATTATTTGTTATCCCAGTTATGACGAAATTCGGCAAAAATGTCTTAAGTCACTAAGGGGACGTCTATTAACCACGTGATCGAATTTTTAGGGATTTTTGGAGCCTCTTACCCCTTATGCGATATTTAGAATCACCCTCCTCCCAACCAAACATCACGTGTACTTTTAGTTACGTAAAATTTTCAAAACCGTAAAATTATTGTATTTTTTTTTTTTTTGAAAATCTAGATTAAAAATAAATACGTGATATAAAATGTATATTATACTAGACACCTTTCTTCCCCACGTAATTTTTTGTCAACCCCCCTTCCTCCTAAAAGGCTTAGATGATTAATAGATGCCCCCTAAGTGTTGACTATTTCTCTGAAAAGAGTTATTGCATAAAAGTTAATGAGATACTTCGTATAAAACTTAAATAATTAATTTTGAAACCATTCCTTCCAAAATTTTAAAAATATATAGAACGATATTTAGTTTTTTAAGAAGAGGTAAAATGTTCAATTTTTAATTGCTAAAGAAACATCTTTCGTTATTTTTCTGATAAACCCAGTATGATATCAAATAAAAATTAAGAAAAAAAATAACAGATGAAAAATGTAAATATTTTTTTCATATAATTTGAGTTCTTTTAAGAGTTTAACAAATTTTTAAGAACATTTTTTTCATATTGCCTTAGCTAAATGAATAACAATATTACAAATTTATTGATATATTAAAACCAAGCACAACCTACTCAAATAATATATTTTAGTAGCTTCCCGAAGGAGAAGTATGTTTCGTCAGAAAATCTACCATGTTACTTTTATCATTTTTTCGTTTCTATTTCCATTATTAATATATACATAAAATTTTGCTTAAATGTTTTGTTTTACCACGGATGCTGAAAAAAAAAGCAAAATATATTGCATTTGCGTTGCTTAAAGCTTAAAGCATTTGGTGGAGACCATTTGCTTTTAATTAAAAAGAAAGAAATATTTCAAATGTATATAAATTATATGATCGATAGCATTAAATATTGCTTATTTATATAATGTTCATTTGAATTTTCATTTTGATACGAAAATCTTATGATTATACAGATTCATTTATCGGGGCGGCCTGAAATGTTAGTTAACCTAAAACGGCACCTCGTGCCGGGTTGAGAACACGCGGTTGGGACTCGCCGAAGCTAAAAATTGAAATATCAATTTATTGCTATATTTTAGATCATTACATAAAAGTTTTATGCATTATTATTTATATATACTATAATCTAATTGAATAATAAGCAAAATAATTTTTTGTCATGATCGAGGAAATTTCGCAACAAGTCTTTCCATCTACTCTGCAACGAATCAATCCCTTACAATACACCTATTTTCGGCGTTAAATTCAGTCTTAACTAACAACCGGATAAAATATACTATCAAATACCATTTATTAAATCTTTTATAAAACAACCTCTTGATGATACTTTTACAACAATGTCGTCTCCTCGACTCGATCCAGAATCCATTATTTAAACAGTCTCATAATCAGCGATTAGCATGCACAAGATGTAATTTAAGAGGAAAGAAATCGTTCTTTTAAATTGATCAAAATTGAAAATTCATTGCCGACAAGTGGTAGGTTGATGGTACTGGTAGGTCTCCTCATCCATACACATCGTGAATACTAAACGAGTACGATGAGAAGTATCTCTCGAGATGAATTAGTATGCAAGTTAGGTGGTCAAGTTAAGAGGAATTCCCTCACAGCGCAGGGAATATGCGAATTATATTGATATTCGATCCTTATTGCAGGATAACTGCTCGAAATTTGCAATTTGTTGACTTGATGATATGCTGAGACATATCCTGGGATATTTACACGAACATCAGAACAGAATAACAGAATAGATTGACATGATTGTATTTCAAAATAAGTAATAGTGAGGTCATTTTTTATATAAGGTATAAAAGTAGTAGTTCGTGTCATTTTGTTCAAATGCATCAAATGTTAGTCAAGGGCAGTTTCAGTTGGAAATTTTTGTTTAAATTTTTATTGAATTTTCATGTTAACAAGAAAATTTTATAAGCAAAGGGAACAATTTATAACAAATCCGATAGTTCTTAAGGAAACAAAACAATTTTTACAGTTTAAATTTTATATATGTGCAAAAATGTTGTGGCAGGCATAAATTTGGGAAACACTGTTTTAAATTAACGTGATGTATGCAACAATAGTTTTTGTTACTTTTTCAAATAATTTTCAGTAACTAGTATAAAGTTAGAAGTTTAAAGCAAATATAATGTACGTAATAATACCTGTGTATCAAAATAATTCATCAATTATTAATATTAGTTACGATTTATTTTTTATTTCAATTATTCATTTTTTTTAATTAAGAAGTTCTGATATTCTGAAAGTTGCAAATTTGCCAAGTTTTATCAAAATGTATATTATACAATAGCTATTATGGTCCTAACTATTAATTGTTATCGTTTGTTTCATTTTTATTCTACTTATTATCCGTTTTATTTAAATTAAATCAAACGATTTTTTCCAGGAGCTTTGGCGTTTGCAATATTTTTGTTTATTTTTTAAATTTTGATATAAAAAATTTGATATTTTTTATAAAATTAGATGTTCAAGTAAAATTTGAAGTATACTTTAATAACAATAGAAACATAAAGTTTTCAATTAAATTCTAAAATATTGCAATTTATGACTTTTGCAACATTTATTATTTAATTGTTGAGTTCGATCGCGGCGAGAGTCCCAGGATTTGTTTTTAACCCGGCACGACGTGCCATTTTAGGTTAGATCACATTTCCGTCGCCCGGTCGCCCCTGAAGTTCAATTCGTAAAATCTCAATATTTTTGTATCAGTATAATATTCAAATGATTATCTTAGATTTATGTTATTCATTGCTATTGATAATATATGATAATTTTATTATAATATATATCAAATACATGTTCTATTTAATTTAACGCAAATAATCTCTAGAGACGCATCGCGTTACAATAATTGCGGTTACCTTTCAGAAAATCGTATTTGATGGTAATAAAAATTACACAATAACGGTTATATATAAAAATATAAATTGTCAATTATAAATATTACAAATTATTATTATTATTAACGAAAATTGAAGTCACCGAAATTTAAATAGTGTCTGTCAATACATGGGTTAGTCTTCAGACAGATGAACAGTTATTGAATTTCATATTTATATATTATTGTTATTTATATATTTATTATTTTATATTTATTACATTTTTATTCAATTTATTGTTACGTTTTCAATTTTTTAAATTTATTATATACTTCTTTATTTATTAATTTATTTTACAAGCCGTCGGTATAATAATATTATAATAAGGCTTAAGTTAATATTTTATAAGTTTAATACTAATTTATTTAATTATTAGATATTTTATTACTTATTTATTTATTGCTTAATTTATGTACTATAAACTTATTTATATTTAGTTATTTTAATTATTTTTAAATATAACTAGTTTGTTTGTTGCAAGTATTTTTTCAAAAATTTAATAAGTATTGTAATAAGCTTTACAATACTTTTACAATATAATTATTTTATTTAAGAAATTTAGGTTATTTTATGATATTTTAACAAATTTAAGTGTCTTATATTATTGTTATTATTATTAATAATAATATTATCATTATCATTTTTCTAACTGAACTTAGGCCTCCATCGGGCAATTTCTTGATATTGTCATATCAATATCATAAATTTTCCAGAAATTAAATTAGAGTAGATATCCTGTGTCTTTATCATTATGAAATATTAAATTTCTAAGAAATTGAAATTGAGATTCCTTTATCTTATGGACCTGCCTTCGTACAAGTCATTATTATTTTCCATCAGACTCTTGTTGGTCGTTCGTCGATTCCGATGCAACTGGTGGTCATCATCATCTTCGTCGCAGCTTCGTGGTTTTTCGCCAATCGTCCTCGTGTTCGTCTATCGTCCCCCACTCTTTGTCTTTTATTAACATCGTTCGGTCGGTCGGTCGGTAGTCGAGTAGCCCGAAGAATATGTTAGAGCGGTCGTTCTCGGTACACACACATCCATACATACATACATATATGTATGCTTGTATATATGCACACATGCATTAGTCTAAAATGCATATATGCATCAGCAGGGCTTGTGTGTGTAAGTGTTCGTGAACAAGAAAATACAGGGTCGAGAAATTACAAATGGGAAAGATTTTTATTGCAAAAAGTAGATATCGTCAGTTTTTATAATTTACAACAGTATGATTACTGACAATTTGTTTACTTAACTATTGGTGTGTGGAATCGTGCTTTAAGGCAAATTGCTGGAACTTCCGTACCAATTTTTTTATTTTTTTTAAAAAGATTATTTTTTTTTACATTTCACTTTTTGCCCCGTATCTTTGGAACGGCTAGACCTGCTTTTGCGAAAAACTAATCAGCACGTCTCCTTATTAATACGAATCGAATGTTATTTGAATTATTTAAATTGGTATTCTCGAAATCGTCGACGAAAATATGTATCCGCACACGCACACATACATCTAAGGTATGTCACACACATTTCTAAGGTATGTCAAAATGTTTAGAAACCTCTGAAACGTAAAGATATATACAAATTTTTATTCTCGATTTTTTGCGACTACTATAACTTACCTGAAGGGAAGTTAAATGTCACAGATAAATTATATTTTTTGACTTCCTAAAGTAGAAATTAATGTTCTGAAAATGTTTCTGAAAATTAAATGTTTAATTTAATTTTTCTAAAAAACTGCTGAAACGATGTAAAATGTATTGATAAGCACTCGCATTGGTTAGTTCTTTAAGCCGATCGGTTGAGCCGATTCTTTTTTTAAATTAGCATTTTTTTGTTCACGTTTTTATACAATTTCCCAATCGCATTTTAGACATTCAAGAACTATTTGAAAGATATAGTTTTGGCACAGGTTTTTGCCTCAATTGGTTCAATATTCTATATTTATTTAATGATTGGCCTGAAAGTTATAAATTATTTAGTAAACATATGTTCTTAGGGTTGAGATCAAATGAAAATGATGAAATTATTTTATTTGAAGTATTCCGAACGGATTTAAAGTTTAATGGTGGCAATATTGTTGCATTTTGCAATATTTTTTTTGAAATATATACCATTTGTTTTGAATGTGTTTGAACTGACAAATAAATATTGCTAAATCCTTAGGTCTTTATTGTATTATATTGGGTAACAAGTTGTTTTAGGGGGTTTTGTTATTAGATAATCCCACAGATTATTTAATATACCACAAATTTGCAAAAAATTATCTTAGATACAATGAATTAATATATTCTAGGTAAATGAATCACCAGTTTTGGTTCAATTTTTACTGATTTGCCGTTTTTGTATGTAAAAACGTAAAAACGAGTGGTTTTAGAGATTTTGAAGTTGAGATATTTAAAAAAAAAGATTTTCTTACAAGTTTCCTAGATATTAAGTTTGGTCAAATCGTTTAAAAGTTATCCAAGATATTATGAATGAATGTAGATACTATTGCTGAGATTTCTAATTTGTAGATTGAAGCGAATAGTTTTTTTATAACTGGCAGATTCGTGCTAGACATCCTTGGACAGATTTTGAGAATTTAATGGAATCAGTTGAGAATCGTATAAATTAGTTTTTGGAAAATATTGGCCTGGCCGTTTCTTTGGAATCAATTATTTTTTGAATAAATATTGCTCACGATAGAGTTCATAGTCTTAACCATATCTTTAAATATTATAGTCCTATGCGTGGATATCTCTATATATGTAAAATTGATCTAATCAATAAGAATTGAAATTTATCAATTGACGATAATAATTTGAAGTTTTGTTTGACCCACTATTCCAATTTGATTTATCTTTAAAAGAGAGTGTTGAAGATTGCTTTCTAGCTCAAATTGTGAAGTTTGCCCCTTTGAGGTGAAATATTTTTGGAAGCTTCGTTTTTATTTAAAGACAAGGCTCTAATATACAATTTATATAGAAACTAGTTGTAAGTGACATCGCGCTTTAATGCAAGTTGCACAAACTTGATTGTCCCATTATTCCAAAACTAAACAAAATTTTATAATGAAAAAACTTGTCACTATGAACTGGCTAAATATTTTTTTCAAACCCGACCCTGTCCCTCTATCCGTTTAGTACTCACACACACACACACACCCTTAGGACCTTCAAGCGGCCCTTCTCTTCTCTTCGGGTTATTTCATCCCCTCCACAAACCAGTTCATTCAGTCGTTCGACGAGTTCCCGAACGAACGAACTTCCTCACGAAGCGCCTTCAGTCAGTTCTCGTCTGTCGCCCGTGAGAGAAACATTGCGCTCGCGGACGGAGAGAAAAACCGACATTCTAAAATTAAACGATATAATATTAATTGTAATATTTTTATATTAAATATTAACAGACATCGAAATAAGTTGTGAACGATTCTGTGTGGTTTTTTGGTTTATGTTAAGTGTTGAACAGACTTTATTGTGTCCGATCGTGTTCTTGTGTACCGTTGTTTTTTTGCTCGCAAGTTAAGTGATGTGTTGTTGAAGAACCGAACGTTCACCTCGAGAATTGAGACTTTCTTGTCTTACAAGAGGAAAAGATTTAATAATATCATCAATTATTGTATTAGTTTCAAAATTTGTTAAAATAACCTAAAAAACTGCTTAGGTTTGATTTAGTAAACATTTGAAGTTCTAACGTGAAGTTTGCAACACAAGTGTTTAAATTTTTCGTGTCAAAAATTCAAATTGCATTTTTAATTTGCAAAGAACTTTTTGCTGAATTTTTGGTGTTACGAGTTTCAGAAAGTCGTTAAAAACCAAAATTCAACAATTATAATATTATTAAAGTTTTATCTTAATAAAACTGTTATAATTTTATTTAATTGACTTTGACAGTTGATTAACGGACTTGCGTGAAGTTTGCGTCAACTTAAGTGTGAAAGTTAACTTAAATTTTTTGGCGTCAAATTTAAATTTAAAATTGTTTTTAAAAAAAAATTACGATTTTGTTAATTACATTTGGACTATCTGTTGAATTCGTAGGAAAAAATTACCATTATTAGTTTAATGCGTTAATTAGATCTAATTGACTTTGACAGTTGATCAACGGACTTGCGTGAAGTTTGCAGCTTAAGTGTTAAACGTTTTTTGGCGTCAAATTTAAATTCAAATTTGTTTTGTGAACATTTGTGTGTTACAAAAAGTGTACACTGTGCCTAAAAAGTGTTAAAACCGAAGATTTACTAAAATGAAGATTGTGTGTTAAATTTTACTGGATTATCAGTGTATTCAACAAATTCACTCAAATATGTGCATTTGACCTCCAAACAACCCAAAAAATGTCAAATTTCAAAATGTTCACCACGATATTTCTATTATCCCTTACTTCTGTGTTATCCTTACCCCAATCCTCAAGATCTTTCACCAATTCCGTCGACCTGGTTCCAAGTGGTTGTGAAATATACAGAGACCAAGATGTTGTCATGTCTGATGACCAGCAACAACAAGCCCCGAATCAATTATTCTGTCAATTACGTACCATTGCAAGTGCCGAAACGCTTTTGAGCAATCTAAGTCAACACCAGATGTCCAAAATCGGCACCATCAGACTCCAATGTTCCGATGTGCTGTTTTTCGAGAGCAGTCTGGAGACCAAAAATGATTTTTTGGGTGCCTTCAAAAAGTTAAAAGACTTGCAAATCGAGTCGTGCAAGATTCGATATGTGCCGTCGATGATTTTTTCGAGTTTGAGGGATTTGAAAAGTTTGTCGCTGAAGACGCATAATATCGATTGGTCTGTGATGACTATGGAGTTTCATGAGAATAGTTTGAAGGGTTTGAATGAACTGCAGAAGCTGAATTTGGCGGAAAATAACATCTGGTCTTTGCCGCAAGATATATTCTGTCCTTTGTACAGTTTGCAAAACCTAAACCTGTCACACAACAAGTTACAAGACATTGCACAACTAAGTTTTTCTGACTACGGACAAGGACCACATAAT
Source organism: Ctenocephalides felis (assembly GCF_003426905.1). Classification (NCBI taxonomy): domain Eukaryota; kingdom Metazoa; phylum Arthropoda; class Insecta; order Siphonaptera; family Pulicidae; genus Ctenocephalides; species Ctenocephalides felis. The sequence continues at coordinate 46,048,105 of NW_020539726.1, forward strand.
CCTGGAAAAACTTGCAACACCCTTCTGGAAGTCTTGGATTTAAGCCACAACGATTACACCAGAATGCCTGATAATGGTTTGACTAGTTTAAGAAATCTGCACACATTACTTTTGCAAGAAAATCACCTAAACATCATCGAAGATAGATCATTTGTTGGTTTGACTAGTTTGCAAATTTTGAACATGAGTTGCAACCAGCTGGTGGCTTTACCACCAGAGTTGTTCCAGTACTCCAGGGATTTAGGACAAATTTATTTGCAAAACAATTCATTAAAAGCCTTAGCACCAGGTTTGTTTGAAGGTCTGGACCGTTTACAAATTTTAGATTTATCCAAAAATGAATTATCCAGCGCTTGGGTGAACAAGGACACGTTTTCAGGACTCATCAGGCTTGTAGTTTTGAATTTATCATCAAATCAGTTGACAAAACTGGATAATTCTGTGTTTAAAGATTTGTACAGTCTACAAATTTTATCTTTGGAACATAATTTAATAGATTTATACAACCTGAAACTTTTGGACAAATGAAAAATCTGCACGCGTTGACTTTAAGTTTCAATCGCATCAACCAAATCGACGCCAAGTTTTTCAGCGGTTTGTACGTGCTCAACCAATTATTTTTAGATGGTAATTTGATCAAAACTATTGATGAACAAGCTTTTGAAAATATGACCAACTTGCACGACCTGAGTGTTAACGACAATTTGCTGGAAGAAGTTCCAAGTGGTTTGGGCAAACTACATTACCTAAAATCTTTGGATTTGGGCAAAAACAGTATTAGACACATTGTCAACACGTCGTTTGAAGGTTTGGATCAACTTTTCGGTTTAAGACTTGTTGATAATTTAATCACTAACATCACAAGAGACTCCTTTATGTCTTTGCCGAATTTGCAAGTTTTAAATCTGGCTTCCAACAAAATCAGGTATGTTGAACAAGGTGCTTTTGGTTTGAATCCGACTTTAAAAGCTATACGACTGGATGGTAATTTTTTGGAAGACATCAGTGGCAGTTTTACGAATTTACCAGGTTTAGTTTGGTTGAATGTTTCGGACAACAGATTGAACAATTTTGATTATAGTCATTTGCCCAGTAGTTTGGAGTGGTTGGATATGCATAATAATGAAATTGCTGAACTTGGTAACTATTATGGTTTGAAACAAATGTTGAAAATTAAAATGCTAGATGTTAGTTTCAACAAGTTAACAGAGGTTAAAAAGATTGCAGTGCCTGATAGCATAGAAACTTTGTTCCTGAACAATAATGGTATCGAATTTGTGGAAGCTGGTACGTTTTTGAACAAAAGTAACCTGGAAAAAGTCGTATTGTACGAGAATAAGCTACGAAAATTCGAGTTAGCGTCATTTGGTTTAAACACTGTACCTGACAACAAAGTTTTACCAAGTTTCTACATCAGCAACAATCCTTTCTACTGCGATTGCTCCATGGAATTTTTACTACACACTGAAAAACTGACCAAACTACGCCAGTATCCAGATATTGCTGATTTGGACGCAGTGCAGTGCGAATTGGCGCACTCCAAATCCGGACAAAGTCGTCCTCTTGTGGAATTAAAATCTGAAGACTTTTTGTGCGAATACGAGAACCATTGTTTTGCTTTGTGCCATTGTTGTGATTTTGATGCTTGTGATTGTAAAATGCAGTGTCCTGACAGGTGCAAATGTTACCACAACCATGCCTGGAGCAGCAATATAGTCGATTGCTCCAATGCTGGTTACACAAATGTTCCGGAAAATATGCCGATGGACGCTACTGAAATTATTTAGATGGTAACGATATCAGGAGTTTGGACAACCATGCTTTTATCGGTAAGAAGAAACTTAAAGTTTTGTATTTGAATAACACGAATTTGAGGAGCGTGCAGAATAAAACTTTTAACGGTATTGGATCTTTGCAAGTTTTGCACTTGGAGGATAATAATATCAAAACTTTGAAAGGACATGAGTTTTTGCGTTTGCAAAATTTACGCAAACTTTACATAGACAACAATGGTTTAAACAAAGTCACTAACAACACCTTTCGACAACCTGGTGAACCTCGAGGTGTTATCTTTGGACGGCAACAAAATCGAGGATGTAAAAATACCTGAAGAATTCGCAGGCCAGTTGAAGATCCAAGATAACTATTTCAGTTGCGAAGATTGCGACTACCTACAAGAAACTATATCAAGGTTGCAAAAACTTGGTACGGATTTGACTAAAGTTTATTGCACTGCCACTAAAATTACGGTAGTTGATAAAGTTAAAAGTTGCCAAGTCAAGACGTCCGTTGAACCAGAAGTTAGTACCCAGAGGTTAAAGGAGATTAAACGTACCATCCTGCCGACGGAAACAGGTTTGATACCAGTTTTAGCAGCTATTATAGTTTCCGTAATATTTGTAGCTTTATTGCTGTCTTTGGTGTTTGTGTTCAGACAAGATGTAAGGCTGTGGGCGCACTCCAGGTACGGCATCAGACTGACCAAGAGTAATTTGAATCATGATAAAAATAAATTGTATGATGCTTATGTTGTGTATTCGAGGCGTGATGAAAATTTGGCTAACAGGGTGTTAGGAGACAACTTGGAGCGGTTTAATAACACCATATGTTTGCACTATAGGGACGTCCACACCAACTGCGTGGGTGATAGTATCAGAAACGCTACAAACTCAGCTAAACGTTTGATACTAATTATATCACATGACTTTTTGCACAACGAATGGTCAAGAACAGACTTCCGTTGTGCTTTGCAAAACGCCATAGAAAACATTGGTACAGAGCATAGGCGCCAAAAAATCATTCTACTTCTCACAGCCAGTCAAGAGGCTGTAAGTGTTGATCCTGTCATGGACATCCTTTTGCGTACTTGCACAGTCGTCTTGTGGGGCGAAAAGCGCTTCTGGCCCAAACTCCGATATTTCTTACCAGATCCTGTAAATTTTCGTCAAACCAAGAACCTCCAGGCCACCAAATACGATCTGAACAGGTCGCCGAATCTGCGGTACACGGCCGCCCCTTCGTGGTGCAAGTTGACCCCAAATCTTGGTGGAAGTGGAGCCGTTGGGGCGGCCGTCGACGAGGAGAATTGCAGTCTGTCTACGAACTCAACAGTTCCCCAATACGAGATGCCCATCTCCAGTCCGGGGAATAGGAGAACAAACCAGGACAGTCTGGAATCTGGTGTGATGGACAGTGCCGGTTTTGGACAAGTTCCCAGTGTGTCCAGGCAGCAGCAAGGTGAGATGGTGAATTTGAATTTGAACAAATTCAGCACCAATGGTGTTGAGTATTTCGAAGGACAAAGTGGACATGTGTACTCGACGATTCCGGAAAGTGCGAGGACTTACTTCGTATGATAGTGAATTTACTAATAAACAAAGTGATATTTAATAATTAATATAAATTCAAGTGATGTAAACGAAGTCTGGGACTTCTTAACGTGTAAATATAAAATTAAAATTTAGTGCAAAGACATCGAAAAGACTTCTGGAAGGATTTCGAACGATCAGGTTTGATGCAAGGACTTACCGATAATGTAACACCAATTTTTAATTTATTGAATTAAACAAATTAACGTGATTCTAATTAGTATTAATTAAGTAAGAATAATGACGATGAGGATTTGTATATATAGGGATAATAAATTAGGATTTGACTTGGTATGTCTTCGGAAATGAATTATGGACTATTACAAAATCATATATATAATTATATATAACCATTTTTAAATTCTTTTGATAAATTCTAAATGTTTTATCGAAATTGGACCAGCCGTTTTTATACATTTTTCATGCATTTTCTTCAGCTTTTTCGGGCGGGTACTTTTTGCTAGTATTTTAGTATTTTATGTATTATATACAGTATTAAACGCTATTTATTTTAACGTATTCTTTTAATTAAAATTTATTTTTTGTAATTATAATACAAGCCACCAAAGTTGTGCAAATGTTCTAATTGCGTTAGTAATTATATCGTACTTGGGATATTTTTTTGGTAAAATATATGTATATAAAACACAAAAATCAGATTTTCCAAAATAAATCAAAAAGAGTCCATTAATCCATTTTTGAAGACAACTTGACCTTTGGACCTCATTTTTTCGTTTAAATGTACATTTCTTTATTTAAAATTATACTATTATCAAATTAACTATTAAAAAATGAGGTTCAAATGGAAATTATGAAAATACAATTGAAAAAATGACAAAAAATATTGAAATTCATAAATTTACGAAATCTATACATACATTTATCATATAAGACTGAAAATTTAGCAAAAGTTCTGCAAAAATAGATACATACACACAATGTAAAAGATTCTTGAGTATTTTTTTAATTTTAATAATTTTTATTAATTTTAAACTTTTATAAGTATTTTTTATTACTTTGCTCACTTTTTTTTACTCCAGAAATACAAGTTGCGAATTGTGTTTGTTGTAGTTAATAATTTTGAACAACAAATATCGTTTTTTTTTATTGGGAACTCAAAATACAAATTTTTTTAAAAGTGCTATAATGACCTTCCTTTAGGGTTAGTAAGAAGTCATTGTAATCGTCCAAAAATCGAAATTGAAAATCTGAAAACGTTTTAGAGGTTTCTGAACATTTTGTCATACTTGGGAAAAAATTGATGTGTGTCCGCAATTTTTCGGGAAGTTTTAGCAATTTGCCTTAAGGCACGATGCTATACACCATTAGTTCATTTATTATTTCACAATATTTTCTTCTAGAAGTCTACTTTACAATTATGAAAATATTTATAAATAGTTTAACAAAATTATCACGCTTATTTGCGTCAAATATTTTGTTCTGCATATTTCGGACTTTAATATCTATTGCAAAAACCTTCAAAATCGTTGTTATTTTTCCACAATATTTTATTCCAACTTTCTATTTACTAAATATAAAATTATATTTAACTAATTTTCTAAATTAGCTACAAAATAAGAAAACTTTACCAGATGCGCCATCAAAGACAATGCTTGGAGTCGCGTAACTTTCTTGGTGAATTTTGCCAACAAGAATCTCAAAAACCTTTACTATTTTTGCATTTCTTTTTTCCCCCAGCTCTCTGTTTACGAAACCGCATACGGCAGATACCTTGTTAAACCTATAAAAAGGTATAAACCGTATTTTTTACCTCAACAAACAGGTTTTACGGACGACCATCATGTCTGTTCTGTCCGAACGAATGAGAATTACTTCTTCGCCTTCGAACGAACGAACAATTCGAGACTTATTTTATTAAACACGATGGAAATTTATTGTTGGTAACTTATTTATTTATTTTGTTTATTGTTACTGGACTGAGAAACTCGAATTTGGAAAAAAAGAAAATAATTGGTAGAGATACTTAGTGGGTGAAAATTTAGGATCGTGAATTATCTTGGTAACAATAAAATTTATTGTAGCTAGTTTATTCATTTTATTCATTATTTTTTGATAAAGGAACTCGAATTTGAAAATAAAAACTAGTGGTGTATGGCATCGTGCTTTAAGGCAAATTGCTGGAACTTCCCGTTTCGTAATGGAATATTCGAGAAATTTTAAACGTTTTCAAATATATTATTACAAATACTGTAATTTTTGCTATCTTGTTATATCTGAGCAGAGCAAATATAAATCATAAATCAATCAATTTATCTCCAGAACATTAATAATCGTCATTTCATTTCGAATTCAATTTCAAAAAAATAAATAGTTGCCTAATTTACACAAAATTGAAAAAGTGCTCTCATATAGTCACAGTCTAAACGCATTTGCAAATAATTCTGTGCGACATTTTCACTTATACTGTGCTTAGCTTGGCGGCATTTTCACATTTTTCAATAGTTTTCGCAAAATTCGAATTCGAAAAGTTCTCCAGTACATAAACAGTCTAAACGCACCTGGGTGCAACATTTGTACCAAAGTGGCGCTTAGACTGTTCTTAGCCTGGGTAATTTTTTGAATTTTTAATCCAAAATTACGAAAATATTTTATGAAAAATAAAAGATGTGATAATTTTTTATCATCAATAGCAATTGTTTCGTCAATACAAGCAGAAAGTTTTTTAGATCATTCAAATCGGACGCTTAGTTCACTCAAAAACTGCCATTTTTTTACACATTTTACTCTGTATCTTCGAAATGGCTGGGCCTGCCTTTGCCAAAAACTAATCACCTCTTCTCCCAAACATTACAAATTGAATATTTTTTAGATCATTCAAATCGGATGCTCCGTTCTCTCAAAAACTCGATTTCTATTTTCTGCACTCTTTGCTCTTTATCTCCGTAACTGCTGGACCTGCCTTTGTCAAAAACTGTTAATTAGCCCATTACTATAACTACCCTACGGGAAGTTGATAAACGAGTGGTGCATGGCATTGTGGCTTAAGGCAAATTGCTGAAACTTTCCGTACCAAAAAATTAATTTTTTCTCGAAGCTTTGCGTTTTTTACGAGAAATTGCGTAAATATTAACAAAATGAACGATTTTGGCAACTGGATATTCATGGTGGATATTATTACTCCTCATCCTTTATACCAATTAGGTATTTGGATTCCACGAATAGTTAGTATTTTACCAAAGTGTCCATTTCCCAACGACGGTAATAAATTCGCAATAATTCGCAATAAACTAAACAATTTGCAAATAAAATAATTCCAACAGAACTGGTTTTCCTCTGGTGTCGTGTTAAACCCATTCGAGATCTAGTCCATATATCTTCTCCTTTGGCTGGTTGTATCTTTGACGCGATCTTTTAGAAGAAGAAATATACTGAATACTGAATTTCTTGTTTTCTCACGTTCACGTGGATTTCATTGGCATTTTTTTTGTTTGTTCTAACAACGTTTGAGTTGCTTTTTTTTTCAAATTCCGAGAAGTGTCCTTTTCGAATAAAATATGGACACGGAGGAACGGCCGAGGAATTGACAGCCTAAGAACTTACCAGGCGAAGAACAAGGAGGCGGAGGATTTTGTAATGGATTATCCAATAATAAATAAAATTAGACGAAGATATAAAAAAAAAATTTGTTTTTGTTAAGATATAATGTCAAGTTAGATGTTGTTCTTGGCGAGCTTTAAAATAGGTCATACGAATTTTTTTTATCTTAGAATTCGGAGTTGATGGCTTATTAGATCGTTTGCTATTAGGATGTCCAATCAGCCTATTTTCATACTAGAGAAGTTAACAGTTGGGAGATGTCTTGGAAAAAGACAAGTAGTTTTCTTCAGATATTCCACTGCAACTTCAAAAACCGGTCAAAGAACCTATTTATAAGACCTACTATTTTTACGAACGCTATTACACGGCAACCCATTGGTCGTCCGTACCAGTTGTGATGAATTTGATTTTTTACTCCTGCACGCTATTACAAGGCAACCCAATGGTCGTCCTTGCTAATTGTGATATCGCATTGGAAATAGTCCAAAGGGCGATTTTCATTTGGAAACAGTTTTTTATCAACATTTTCAAATAAAAACGTATATCACTACTGCCTGATATATTGCTATTGAAATTCCAAATAAAATATCATTTTTTATAAATCAAAGAACCTATTTATAAGTTCTTCTATTTTTATAAACGCTATTATATGGCAACCCATTGGTCGTCCTTACCAGTTGCGATGTATCTAATTTTTTTACTGCTGCACGTTAATATAAGGCAATCCAATGGTCGTCCTTGCTAATCGTGATGTTGCATAAATAGTCCAAAGGCGATTTTAATTTGTCCAACGTATATCACTATTGCCTGATTATTGCTATTGAAATTCTAAATGATGTATAATTTTTTTCAAATATTTCTTGTTCCAGTATCCACCGTTCAAAATCCATAAAAAACAGTCAAATAATTTTCTCCTCTTGGATGCATCTCGTACGACCGGCTGCCAATTATGCAAATGGAAATAAATAACCATTTATACCTTTTTCTCTGTATTATCATTACCAACAACTACAAGTCGTACAAGTGTGTCGTGGGTATCAGTATCGGTATCGGTATCGGTATTGGTATTGGTAAATTATTTACCATTTTTTCTGTCCCGAACTAGACATTCCGAGGTAAATTATTGTTCCATAACTTATAACTGACAACTCCGGAGGAGAAGAGAAGACACTGCCTCTGCCTTGGCAATGGCCGAGGGAATAAAGAAAGACTCGTTTCAGAATTTATTTATTTATTTATTATTTATTTATTCGATTTTTTCTGTATGACGACGAAAGAAGAGTGGATCATGAATATTTAAACAATATGAATTTTATTTTGTATGCATGAGAAACTGGATTGGTTTCATATAAAAGTCGGACGTTTTTTGTGTAATGGAAACTGTCAAAATGGATTTGTTACTGGGGATAGTTATTTTGATAAATAAATTTGTTGTGAATGCAATTAATTGATAAATATCGAACTGTTCGTAAAATTTATGGTAGATGTTATAATTAAATATCAGTCATCCAATCCACTCTACGTATACTTTGGTATCATGCGGTAGTGATATCAGTTTTTACTTGAATATATAATTCAATATATGTTGCTCAGAGAATATCTGTAATATCACAATTAATAAGGACGACCATTAAATTGCCTTTTAATAATGTGCAGAAGTAAAAAATAAATATTTATCACAATTGGTAAGGACGACCATTGGGATGCCTTTAATAACGTTAAAAAAATTAGAAAACATCACTGTTTATAGAACACACCTAGTTCAAAAAGAAAGTGTTTTTACCTCAAATTTATTAAGCTTAATTTTCACTTTATCGAAATTTTCAATTTTCTGTTCTACTCCCGTCTTGGACAGCTTTTATTTAATTTTCTGATTCGACATTTTTAAATTCACATTTGAAAAAAAATTAATAATTTTTTTTTATCTGTGTATGTATCTACGTTTGCAAAAAAATATGTATGTATACACGTTTCGAAAATTTGTTTATGGCCATCATCAAAACTTACCTTTGATACCTGTTGAAGGCAGTAAATCAATTTTCGAAACGTTTGCAAAAAATAGTTTAGAGAAAAAAATCATAATAAATGGTTTCGGTTTTACCACAATTGTATAAAATATTTATACCTGATGAAGATTGTAGATGTTTCGAAATAGACTTTACGATCATCATCAGAAAAAAATGATACTAAAAACGTCATCATCAGAACAAACGAAAATGTATCTGATGAAGTCGTTTTCAAAATGTTTAAAAATAATTTTTGGAAAATTTTAGTGTACGTTTCGGAGACGACTTGCAGTCATCATTAGTCGTTTTCGAAACTTTTGATTCAAAAAAATGTATAAGGACAAACATGACCCAGTATTCGCTAAATTAGTTGTCTAGTTGTTAATTTAAATGTAATTAATAATTATTATTATAGATTATCGATTATTATCATTATTTTATAGATATATAAATATATATTTAAATAATTATTACGAATACGAAAAGAAAGACTTTGTAAATACGCTTAATTAATTTAATTTATATAAATGAATATTTTTGTATATAAAAAATATAGACGAGGATGATGACGAGGAGATGAAGGAGGTGATGATGATGAAAATAAAATTTTGTATTGAAAATTATTCGTTGAATTTTTTATTTATTTATTGAACTTTTCAGGATTTTAAAATATAAATATAAATTGATGTATTTTTTAAACTACACTCATTTTTCATTATTTTTTATACGCACTGAAGATGAACTAAATGTGGATTCGAAACGTATGCAAGAAAGCTTTAAAATATTAGCATTTAAAAAAATGTTTGTTTTAATATTTCACGAAGTTATATACAATAACTTCTTTCTGATTACAAATTATTTAAATAATTAAAACATACAAAAAAATTGCAAATCAAAATTTTTGGTTTGATTTTGAATATTATTTTGAAGTTTTTGAATATTTATAAATTAATTTACTAAAATATTAATTTGCATTAATTTTAAATGGTATTATAAATTTTTACCTAATATTTATTTTAATAAGTTGAACATGAAATTAAATGCATTTTAAAATCTTCTTATTTTTTTTAATATTTTTGGGAAAATATTATATTAATCTATATTGATTTCTAATGTAATAATGTGTTATATTTTTGTTTGCAGGCTTTCTATATTTTTCAGAATGAAAAATGACTTTGGACGTTTCTAAGGTAAGTCACTAGTGTTTTTTTTTAAATTTAAGAAATTAATTTTTGTTTTACGAGTCATTTTATTTTTAAATTGGTCGTGATTTGATTAAGCACCGTTTAAAGGACACTCAGATTATCATGTTTTAATGATAAAAATATACGATGAATGCTATAGCATCCACGTCAAGTATTGCGCTTCTGTTTTACGCAATTTGCTTGCCCAAGCTAATTAGTAACTGCAGGAAGAAATATGAAATTACCCCAAAAATCAGTTACAGGTATAATAATTACAAAAACGTAAGGTTATATAAAATAAAATTCAAATTAAATTATTTTAATATAATAGCTTATATTCACGTCCTCGAACGTGTTAATAAATTGTTTATCAATATTTTTGTTCCTTCCTTCCTCTGTTGATTTGTGGTTATAGAGCCATGGGTTTCCAAACAGGTTTGATACTTGTCTGGAATAGCTTGGTGTCAAGCAGTAGTGACATCGATTTTTAATTGGAAATATAGATTACAAGAGAAAATTATTTGGCATTGCTGGTTCAATATAAAATTCATCTGTATTTAAAAATTTCATTCAAAATTATTGACTTTCCATTTGTATGCTATAGCATTCACGTCATTCTGCATCAGCATTAAAATGAATGCTATAGCATGTAAATAAAATTGTCTATTAGTATGTGTGGGCTTACCTTGTTGATCAGTGGTTAGAGCTAAGGACTTCCAATCAGGTTCGATATCTACTTTGGGCAACTTGATGCCAAGCAGTAGTGATATCGATTTTCACTTGGAAATATAGATAACAATTAAAAATAGCTTTTAACAAACTTTACTTTGCTGCTTCAATGTAAAAATCATCAGTATGAAAGAAATATTAATAATAATTAGGACATTGGGTTGCCATGAATTCAAAGTCTTTTAGGAAGTGAGTGAGGAATAAAATATATCAGACAGAAATTTTAGCAGTGAATAAGACAACCTTTTGGGTTGCCATTTGTAGATAACAAAGTCGTTTAGTAAGTGAGCACCAGAACCCATAAGACTGGTTCTCCTGGTTCTTCTGGTTCTGTTTGCTGTTTTATTTGTACATATATATAGATATGAAAAAATACATTTTGATATTTATTTCTTTTCGTAAATCGTTTACTGCGTTTGCTTCCTGTATTTCTTCACTTTTATCGCAAAAATAAAATTTCAACAAAAACCGAAACCGTACGAAATTTGTGCGATTTTTTCACTTTTTCGCCTGCGGACAGAAAACAGGCCAATAAAATAAAACTACTACTCACTCGGAGTCGTAAAATTCAAAAACCGAGACGAAGACGGAACACCGGTAGTGGGAGAGCCGGTGGAAAAATTGGTAATGCAATTATTTACCAGTATGCTGGCAGAAAAATGAGAAACATGACAAACCTTTTTTTATTATTATAACAATAACTATTGGTTTTATCAGAAATTTGTTTTATACGACAAAACAAATTCCGGTTATTTATAGAAATTATCTTCGATTTCAAAATTATTTTGTTTCTCTCAATTATTTAATTAAATTTCCAGACGAGTTATATTTGACATAAATTCCATTCTAATTTAAGTTATTTGCGATTAAAGGATATACTTATCATGGAAAGTTTAAACCATATTTATATCGACATTTTTTGATATTTGTACTGCTTGATATCAAGCTATCTGGGATGTGATCAGACTATGACGTTCATTTGACAATCCAGTTTGTCAAATTCATATATGGCTTTATTTTTCACTTTCAAACATATTTAAATTTAAATTTTCAAATAAAAACTGATATTTCTACTGCTTGATATCGAGCTGCCCGAGAAGTGGAATAGACTGCGGCGTTTATTTTAAAATCCAGTTTTGTTAAATTTAAAGCCTTAATTTTCACTTAAATCGTATTCAGATCTAAATGTTCAAGTGGAAACTTATATTTCTACTGCTTGATATCAAGCTGTCTGGGACGAGAATAGACTACACCGTTTATTTTGAAATAAAGTTTTGTCAAATTTATATATGGCTTCATTTTTTCTTTGAAATCATTTTTAGATCGAAAATTTTCAGTAAAAACTGATACTTCTACTGCCTGATATCGAGCTGTCCAAAACAAGAATAGTCTTTGAGTATCGTGGTTGCAAGTTTTGTGTATTGATGAGTACATTTATCATGGGCATAAAAAATGACGATTTGCTATTGACGAGTTGCCAAGTACAAATCAAACTGCATTTTTTAAAATAAAATATTACATATTGAAATGTGTAAAAAAAAATTTATTATGTTTGAAAAATCATTTATATTTTTGAGAGTTTTATTATTACTAGTAAAATATTTTAAAACAGTTGTACAAACGGTGCACGACCCTCCGAACCATTTATTTCTTTCTTTTATTTTATGTCTGTTACCTTTCCACTGGCTCTCTCTCTATTTCCTTGATTTCGTGGGAAGTGAATATATGAAATAGCATAGAAATGTATGAACAGAAGGTTCCGTACCATAAAAACGGCAGCGGCCGGTTAGTGTATCGAATTGGTCGCTGGTTTACGACCAATATATATATGTATATACTATATAGTATATATAGTATATGGTTTTAGTTGGCCACAAAAGCGGTTTCCGCAACTTCTTCTTCGGAACAACATTTCGAGTGCCCTTGAAATACTGTTAACAGTTGCTCAAGTTCCATCTGATTTATGGCATAATAATAAAATAATATATGAAGGCAGGTCTATTGTGGTGAAGCATCATTTTGTAGTAAATCACGTCTTGTACATCTTTGGATGGCTTGATGAAATTTGATTCACTTTGATTAAATGAAATATTATCAAGCAAAAAAGTATTTAAAATTGGGAAATTAAAAGTGCAATATTTTGAAGACTGTCGACAATAATTAGATTAAAAAAGTTGTTTTTATGACATTTTTTATTCTTTATCATTAAGACTTTTTTTGTATGTTTCGGCGTATGATTTTCTGCCATGTATCAATAATAGCAATTGTTGAATTTTGTATCAATAGTTTGAATTGTTTCAATAATAAAATTGGCAAAATACTAATTAATCCACATTTAACAACAGTATTAGATCCAATGTTGTTGTACATTATATTTATTATTATTGACTTCAATCATTTGTCTATTTCATATTTTCTCGAAGTTCCAATTCATCCTGAATCATTTCGCATTTGACACAAACATTGCAAAGAGAACATTTGACTTTTTATCGGCGTATTCTCAAAAGCGATTAAGCCGATTTCAAGTCGCTGTGAATCGTTTGGTACCGAATTTGGATAATGTATGTGGATATTAACTTTTCAAAAACAGCTAGATCGATTTTAATAATTTAAGCCATTTGATGTAACTGTATAAGGACTGGCTTTGGTTAGTTTTGTGCAACGATCGGCTAAGCCGTTTCTTCATAATTACCAGAAAAATACTTAATTTTACATCCGTCTAGTTTTCGCCGAAAATTCTTAATGTATTTTGAAAATTTAAAGGTACCAGTTGGGATAAAAAAGTTAACTAGTGGGGTGGGTGGCATCGTGCCTTAAGGAAAATTGCTGGAACTTCCCGTACCGTAACGAAATGTTCGAGGAATACTGAATGTTTTCAAATAGATTATTATAAATATTGTAACATTGTCTAATATTTATAAGAAATATATAAACTGAATTGCAAAGTTGAAATTATTTGTTTGTTATATTAGAACTATAGTCAGAATAAAAATAAAATCTGAATTATTTTAGATATACAAAAAAAAAACTAAAAAAAAACATTATACAAATTTTTTTTCCAAAATCAATTATTTTGTTAAGACAAGCAGAATGTTCTTTTTGATCCGTGCGCCCGAAAACGTGACTGGAAATTTGTATCCATACATACGTACACACACACACACACAAACACACATCCATTTTTTCTGAGGTATGCCAAAACGTTCAGAAACTTTCAAAACGTCGAGAAATGTAAAAATTTGCAATTTCGATTTTCGGCCCATTACAATAACTTACCCTACGGGAAGTTAAAAAGATTTTGGACTATTTCAAAATATTTTATTAACTTCTTAAAGGAAACGAGCAGGTTCTGATGAAGGCGTAACAATTTTACTCAAGTATAAAAAATCTATAAAAGTAATTCAAATGAGTCATTATATTATTAAAATTTAATGATTGTAATAATTATAATAAGTGTTTTATATCATTATGTAATTTAATTAACACAGATTGTCAATTATTATTAAGTAGGTCGATTTTTTACACATATTGGGAAGTTCATAAAACTTGTCTTAAGGGAAAGTGCCACATACGCCTAGTAGATAATGGATTACACACATAGGACATACACCGTGTATGATGGTATTGATCAAGTCATCTTCAAACTTACTATAACTTGTTTTAAGGCAAAATGTTGCTTTCACCTAGTTCAATTTTTTGACCCAGGAAACTTTGTTTATATTTTCTTCCAAACATACAGAGATCATGCATATCGAATCCTACTGCTTGCAGTTGCTCTTGATAATAATACTTTTGGCAGATTTTAACATATTTTGGCAAAACCGAACTAGATACCTATCGTCTACTATCTATAGATTTCAAATAAGACTATTTTTTATCCATTTTCGGTGATGTCGGTGCACTCGGTGCACTAACCAAACATATGCCCAGATATTGTTTACCCAGTCCTCCTCCCTGTTCGTGGGTGCTCCTCCTGATCTTCGGTAGCCCTCACACTTCGCTCTCACAATTAACACGATCGTGTTAAAAAATAAAAATCCACACAACACGGCCGAGATAATATAATACAAATACAAAAAGCAGATAGATAGATGAATATATAGACAGACGACCGAGCACCGTGCATAAACATCGAATGCTGTTGCCTGTTGTTGTTGGTAACTGCCGAAGAGGAGACCACACAGGTGGTACTTTTTTATTTGTTTAACAAATTTTAAATATTTAAAAATATCTACGAGGAAAAAGATAGTCTTCGTCGTGAACGGTGAAGAAACGAGAAACGTTACATGTGTAAAATTGTAAGAGTCAGCTGTACTATTTGTACTTGCAACTCGTTAATGCATTTATTTGTTATGCCCGTTTTACCTTTTTATCCGTTTGTCTGATGTTAATGGAATATTAAGCAAATTTGTTCAAAATTAAATTACCTACAATATTGTCTAACATTATTATGCCCTACAGCAAATCGGTATACTTCAAAATCGCTTTCGAAAATACATCTTGCAAGGTATAAAATGATCGTGCAGATCTTCGTAACTTTGAAGTGGTTCGTCTAATGTCAATGAAATGTTTGGCAAATTTATATAAAATTATATTATCGACAATGTTGTCTAATATTATAATGCCCTACACCAACTCACTATACCTCAAAATAGCAATTGAAAATAGGTACTTAAGTGCAGCAACCCATTTGTACATTGCTTGGTTATTTCTCTTGTAACTTTTAAACGGTTTGTCTAATGTTAATGAAATATTCGGCAAATTTGTTTAAAATTGAATAATCTAATCTAATTTTGTCTAACATAACACTTTATATGAACTCGGTATACTTTAAAAAGAATATTGAAAGTAGACAATCAATTCGCAGCAACTTCAGTTGTGACCTTAGTGCATTTGTTTGTTATATCAGTTGTAAATTATAAACAAATAGTCGGATTTATATGAAATATTTACCAAACTTGATCAAAATTGAATTATTTACAATTTTGTCTAATATTTTTAGGCTCTACAAAAATTCGGTATACTTTAAATTGTAATTGAAAATAAATAAGTTGGATTACTCTTCCAATCATTTATTTATTACATCTCTTATAATATTCAAACTATTTAATTAATATAATTATAATATTTGGAGAATTTGTATAAAATTAAATAATCTTTAATACTGTTTACCACTATAATGTCCTTCATCACCTCGGTATACTTTATCGATATTATATACAAGAAATATCTGTAAATGCACAAGCCTAACGTCAATGCACTTTATTTATTGCATCTCTTGTAATTCATAAACCATTCGATTAATATGAATGATATATTTGGAAAACTTATTCAAAATTAAATTATCTACAACATTTTCTAATACATGAAGCCTGTACAGCAACTCGATGTACTTTAAAATCAATATTATATACAAGACTGTAAAATTTAGCATCGATGCAATTTGCATCTTTTGTATTCAAAAACTATTCGATTAATATGAATGATGTATTCGGGAAATTGACTGAAAATTAATCTACAACATTTCCTTATATTATTTTGCCCCAGGGCAACTCGGTATACTTTAAAATCGCTATTGAAAATAGCAAATTGCTAAATACTGATAATGAGTGAAAAGTATAGCCAGGGAAGGTACAACTTGTTGCTCTCGTTCCATGGACCTGCCTTTGGAGGGCAAAGCACCAATAATTGTAAGAATAAGAATTTTGTTTCGTACAAATTTGTTCTCACAATAAAATCTAATCTCCATTTGTACAAATGCAATAACAACAAATTTAAAATAAAACCATGTACATAGTTCACATTTAACATGTGAACTGACTCACTGATGAATATTTTCGGAACGTTTCTCGGAAATAATGTTAAAGTGTTAAATTTACATATATACATACAAATATATATGTATATATATATATATATATATATAATTAACAGTAAGACAGAAAAAGTGCTTTACAAGTTTCTCATACAAAAAGTTCGGCTGCGAGAAGCCATTAAGCTAATTTTATTAACATTAAACATTAAAACCGTGTTTGTTATTGTTTAATGACATTTTTAAAGAATTTCATACCCGAAAATATGGGAAAAATAAAAGAACAAATATTAGTAGTGAAATGACATTTATTTATCAAGAAAACTTTGAAAGATCTAATTTTGGCTTACACACCTACATTTTGTCATTTTTGGTGTCAAACGATTCGGAATGGCTTAAAACATCAAGGGAACGTAAAGTTTGCGAATCAGATTTTCCTCTTGGGAAAGTTAATAACGTCTGATTATAATACAATTTAAAATTTTATTTATAATAGTTATCAACTACCAATATCAATATATCTTCAGCTACAATCTACATAGTTGGTCACTTTTTGCAAGAAACGTAGGTCCATTATTATTTACAACCATCGTAAAATAACAAAATACAATTACCCATGGTTAACCTAAATTCTGCTGAGGTATAAATTTCTTTTTTCCCTAAAATTTCACGTTTTATTATATGGACTCCAGGAAATGCGTTTATTGCCCCCGAAAATTTACTGGACCCATAAAACTGATTGTACTGGAAATATCTAGTAAACTCAATGTTGTAAAAATAGGTGACATTTGGGAGAAAAAACGATGTTTGAATTTACATCTAGTGTTAATAACTATTGGATAGGTTATATAAACCCATAAATAAAATGCACCCACAATATTTTTTTTATTTGTCGCCCAGTTCAATTTTAATTCTGGTGCAACTCTTCTGGTGCCTATAATTAATAATTTTAACTAGTTTTGACAATACAATGAAATAAAATAAAATATGATAATATTTATTAAGACAGTACTTATTACCAATCATCTGCCGTCAGTTAAAAAGATAACTTTCAGCTATTAGACATTTGTTCAAATATTTTGATACATTCTGACAATTTTGAATCCAGGAATTCCAATATTTACTGGACCCATGAAAACGATAAGTTATATGAACCCATGAATAAAAGCCACATAAAATATTTTATTTTTGTCACCCAATTTAATCTTATTCCTGATGCAACTCATTTGGTGCAATGTTTAGACAACTTTTTGTTGTTAGACATTTAACTAAAAATTTGGACGGACTTTACCAATTTTTATATTTATATTTGAACCAATTACAATTTTTATTACTCTAATGGGATATATATGGGTTAACCATGTTGTTAACCATGGGTAATTGCATTTTGTTATTTTACAAGAGTAATAAATAATATTGGATACCATTTTGGGTCGCTTTTTGCAATATTTGGTGTAGATTGTTGCTAAAGTTATTATCGGAGTTGCTAATTTTTTTTAATTGTGTTGATAATAATAATTACTTATCAACTTATCGACTACCAATTTATTTATGTCCGTAATACAAGTAGGCGAGAATGGGTACGGTTGTGCCATTAATTTTGTTTTTGTGAACATATGGTCTTACAGATATAACAAGTTGTATACTTTGTTAATAATAGTTATATATTTTATCTAATAATTTTCAATTCTTTCGGCTCTTTGTCTAATTGTATAAGTATCTAATGGTAATGGTAATGGTATGTACTTGCATACCGTGCATCAAGGTAATTGTTGTACGAAGGCTCATTAGTTTTTATTTTAACTTCTTACCAACAAATGTATATATATATATATATACAGGTGTATATATATAGGTATAGGTATATATCACTTGTATCTTTCGTTTTTAATTCATAAAAAATCCAATTACTAGCCAGAGGTTCAGAAACTTTGAGAGAGTGAGGCGAAAAGACTTAAAAGAAGCTAGATTTTTTTTCAGAAAATTTGAAATTAAATATTAGAAACAAAATTTATAGTAAAGAAGTTTCTTCTAAATATACAATTACGCATAAAATATAATTGACTTTTGTTACGGTTTTAAATTATTCAATTATCATTCGATTCAGACATTCAAAGTACGTACTCCCAAAAATTTACTGATGTTCTAAATGTAATAGGAGCAGACATTAAAAAAAATTACGATTTTCAATATGTTTTAATTTTATTTGAACATTCTCTATAATTTAAAGAACAACATTATAATGCACTTATTGATTTCTCGAAGAAAAAATGTATATTTTCGTCAGAAATTTGGAATTCCTTTTTTATTGATTTTTATGGACGTTTCAAGTCACTCTTAATTTTTTGAGGCCAAATTGAAAAAAAAGTGTGAGTGTGTGTGTGTGTGTATGTGTGTTGTATGTGTGTTGTATGTGTATTGTATGTGAGCCAATTATTGACCTTTTGACAATGTTTTCTCCACAACGGCTGAACCGATTGCAAAAATTTAAAAGCCATTCCATGACACTCGTTTTGTTTTTCAATAATGTAATATTTAAACAATTTGTCCAAAATAACTAACATATTTAGAAAATTAGAATTCCATTCATGAATTAATAAACTAATTTTTACTCAAGTTCCAGCAACTTGCCTCAAGGAAAAATGCTACTTACACCTAGTCTTTCATTTTTTCAAATATTTTTAGTCTTTTCTCTGTATGAAAACTTGTGCTTTTTACTCGAATTAAAGAAGAGAAATGCCGTTAGACGAAATTGAAAAGTACATGTGGACGAATAGGAGAGACTTAATTGCATAATTGTTATGTTTTAGGAATTACACACGAATTACATACATACTGTAAAAAATACTTGTGTATATATATATATATAACTATTTATGTGGTTAAACAAATACCACATCCACTAATTTACCAAGAAGAGAATCGTTCGCAGAACGTCTATATATAATTTTCATCTTCGAGCACCTTGTTCACGTTTTTTTTAAATCTTTATTTTTTTTTAAAAAAAATTATCAGTTTTAGTATTTGTTGTAACTAATAATATTGAAGAATAATTTATCAAATATTTAAATTTCTAAAAAAGATTGGTATGAAGTAAAAAATTCCCAAAGTTACGCCTTGTGTTTTGTATAATACATAAATGTACAGTATTGATGCCTCAGATTCAAAGAGCTCTTCAGGACTTATAGTTTGTACTACAAAGTTGTGATTTAATTGTGTTATACTTGTGTATGCTCTTTATGACTACAAATACTAAAATTATTAACTTTTGTAGTATTTTACAAATATATATAAATTTCTGAACAAAGTATCAGTACGTGTCTATAAAAACTTTGAAAATAGTTTTCAGAATGCATTGTTCGTATTCCATTATTGAAATTAGTGCTATAATATTTCTCAACACATGTATTTTGATAACAAATACTGAAATTGTTGGTTTTTGAGTTTTATACACAAATAAATCATGTATAAAATATATGTATAACTTAAAAAAAAGAAACTTTCGAATATATTTTAAGAACAAACTGTTTGTACTACAAAGTTGTAATTACAACAAAATATTCATCAACATGTATATTTTAGCAACAAATACTAAAATTGTTGAATTTTTACGTCCAATTAGAAATATAATTAACTTTATGCCCGAATAGATAAAATTCATCAAAATTTTGGAATTAATTTTAAGGATACACCGTTTGTGTTACAAGCTTGAAATTGAAACAAATTGTTGATCAATGTGTATATTTGTCAAATAAAATTGTATATATATATATATATATATATATATATATATATAAATTTCTATTCCGTGATGAAGTCAATAATCTTGTCGAGAATTCCGAACAAAAAACGAGATGCTCATCGGCCATCGTTCGGCCCGCCAACGGTTATCATTATTATTATTATAAAATTATAATTTGTTAATAACATATAGGTATTTGTTGTTTTTTCATCGATTATTACATTATTATTTGTATTTGTTAAAACTTTCTCCGTGTATAAAATATAAAATAGACAAACACTTTAAGTGCATTCGGAAATCGTCCGATTGATTTGTCGTTGCCGCTACTTTACTAATAATTGGATGGTTAAATAGAGACTTAGGAAAAAAATTGAAAAAAAATTCCTACACGTGTAAAATTATTATTTGAAGGTAAATTTGTTTTAAAGGCAATAAAATAATATATATTAAAAATTTGTTACTTAAAAGTAATTATTTAGATCCAAAATGCAGAACGGTTTGCAGAATCCTGTTACATTCAACTAGAGTAATGAAAGTCATAAAAATGTATATTAAATTAAAAATAAAATCATTTTGTATAAAATACTAATATGGATAAAATCCTAGTAGTACAAACGGTGTGTCCATAAAATTTTCAAACGTAAAAAATATTTTATGTCATCAGAAAACTATCATCATTATAATAAAAAAAAATAGAATTTCTATAAATAATTTACATATTAAAGTATAACAGACTTACAATTCTGGTAGTTTTCAACGATACTATTTTAAAGTAAAGGGCAAAAGATGTGTAACCAGTCATCGCCTTAAATTGGACGACACAAGAAATTTCCAATTTTTTACCGAACGTGTTTTCTTTGTTGTTGTTAATTTTTTCGTTTTGAGTACTGTTGTTTAGTTTGCGATACCTGAATATAATTTTTATGTACACTTTATTTAGTTAAGTTAGTCAATAGTTAATTGATTTTTATGTGACCTTTATAAATGCACACGCGGTTGAGGTAAAAAGGACCACCTGAAACTTTGCACTGGATCCAATATAATAAAATCGTTAATAAAAAATTAAAATTAGTTTTTAAAATCTATATAATTTTTTGTGATAAATATTTGATTGTTTGGTTTTCACAATATAATTCCTAAAATTCAAATTGACCTTTCACCCTGCCCTACCCTATATAATTCCAGCATATACTACTACCACTTCTATTCCACTTTTTTTCGACATCCTTGAAGACTTTCTTTCTTTTCTCCTTTCTAAATAAAATGTTTGATGTCGGAGAAGAATATTTGATTCGAGTGGCACTTTACTTTATGTAGACTATGCGTGGTCGGAATGTTATTTTTTCTAGATTCGTCCAGGTAAAAGTACTCCTAAAATCTACTCTGAAAGCTTCAGAAAGCTTTGGTTACGTTCTTGTTGCATTTGTGTTCCATAAATTATGTTAGAAACAGTCGGAGCAAATTCACGATATGTATCAAAAGAAAAATGGAATATCAAGAACAAACAAAAGTCGAGTTAAGTAGGTTGATATCATACACTACTAATTTTTTTATTATTATGCTCTTCTTTTTCTAATAGTTGCATTGCATTACATTACTGTTACGTTTCTGTTTCACAAATTATGTTACACAGCGAAGAAAAAGTCAAAGCAAATTCAGTGTCAGTAGATATGCTCTTTTTCAAATTGAAAATTTCAAATGGTTACGTTACGTTCCTGTTACGTTTCTGTTTCATAAATTATGTCACCGAGGTAGAGTTCAGTGCTTTGATATCATAACCAATTAGCTCCTTTCATAATTATGCTTTTGTTTCTCATTTTTTATAAAAAAAAATCTCTTTTAAATGCTTCAAATAGTTAAGTTACGTTCCTGTTACGTTTTTTTGCATAATTTATGTCAACGAGATAAGGTTAAGTACTTTAATACCATACATAACTAGTTCTTTCAATATGTATGCTCTTGTTTCTCATCTTAAAAAAAAATCGACTGAAAACTTTTAATGGTTACGTTATGCTCTTGTTACGTTTCTGTGTCATAAATTATGTCAACGGGGTAAGGTTCAATACTATAAAATCATTCACAACTAGTTCCTTCAATATTTTCGTTCTTTATGCGTTCAATTCTCATTTTCTATGAAAAAAAGTATCTTCTAAATGCTTCAGATAGTTATGTTATGTTCCTGCTACGTTTCTGTTGCATAAATTATGTAACTAAACATAAACAAACAGAGTAGTAACCAGTGGTATCATACACTACTAGTTCCTTTCGTTATCATTTTCTTATTTTTCATTTTCTTATTTTTCATTTTTTATAGAGAAACTTACCTGAAATCTTCAGACAGTCTCGTTACGTACCTGTTACGTTTCTAAAAGTTGATCAAAGCAAAAAGAAAATTGAGAACAAACAAGTAGACTTAACTACTTTGGTACCATACACTACTAGTTTCTTACATTAGCATTTTCTTATTTTGTATTTTGTATATAGAAACTTGTCTGAAATATTCATACAGTCTCGTTACGTTTCTGTTTCATGAATTGTGATAGGCGGTAGAGAGACAGTCGGAGCAACTTCACAATTTGTTGTAAAAGGTAGAAGGAATAATCTCAATAAACAGACAAGTTTATAAAATACTACTAGTTCCTTTCATTACCACCCTCTTCTTGTTCATCTTTTATAAAAAAAATCTCCTCTGAAAGCTTTAATCCTCCTCTAAATGCTTCAGATAGTTATGTTACGTTCCTGTTACGTGTCTGTTTGTAAATTATGTAACTTAACATAAACATTTTTCTGAACTTATCTGAAATCCTCAAACAGTCTTGTTACGTTCCTGTTACGTTTCCGTTTCATGAATTATGAGAGGCGGTAGAGCAACTTTACAATTTGTTGTAGAAGAATAAGGGAATAATCCTAAGAACAGACATTTAAAGTTGGGTATTTTGACATCATATACTACTAGTTCCTTTCATTACCATGCTCTTCTTGCTCATCTTTTATAAAAAAAATCTCCTCTGAAGCCGTTTTAGTCAGCTAGGTTACGTTTGTGTTACGATCCTGTTGCATGAATTATGTTACACGAGGAATTCAGGACAAAATCGTAATTTGTATGAAATAAAAACCAAAAACAATAAAGAAGTGAGGGAATAATTTCATACACCACTAGTTCCTTTTATTTCCAAGCTATTCTTTTCTATCTGCACTGAATTCTGTGCATAATACAGAGTAGATTGTAGATGGAATTATGCAAAGTATGTACCTTCATGTCAATTTTCTTAATACAATGTAACGGTTGTTAAAAAGCCAAAGACGAAGTCGAAGTCGATGACGATGGTAAGCAACAACGTCCTCCGTCAAAGAGTAAAGTATATGAGTACTTGTACTTATACAATGTGGAATTCTTGTGTTAGTTTGTTAATTTCAACACACAACCGCATTATTACGAACTGTGAAATACTTGTTAATGTACATAGGGAATAATAGGAGAGCTGGGTGGAATTGGGGGAATAATAATTTCAGAGCAAGATGTGATAAGCGTTGCTTATGCCTGATTTCTCAAAATTTGATTACCAAAGATTTCTATTAGATCATTTACCAAATATCTACATATTTTTTTTGCTGAAGTGATATCTTTAAATGTCAGATTTTAATCAGTATTATGACTTCTTCACAGAAATTCTAAGTTGTTGCACTTGATCGTTCCTCAATCAAGTGCTCCATTAAGTTAGTCCATTAAGTTTTTTAATTAGTGAAAAACTTATTACATTACATTACATACATTAGTCTCTCGTAAGATTACTGATTAGACTATTAGGAATTTAAGTATTTCCTCAAATAACATTTTGAATTAAGTTTCCAAATAAGTCCTCAGGGTTGTCCAATAATCACGAGAAGTTTTTAGGGGGGGGGGGGGGGCTTATGACAAAAAATCACAAAATATCACTTGGAGGGTATAGTTAGATATCACGAGTATTTATTTATTACCTGATATTTTTTTTAAAAAAAATCCAAACATTTTCAACAAGAATCAAAAGTTTTACCATTTTTTGACAGTGAATTCAATTCATGAACCAAGGTCTAGGCTCAGAATTAATTTTTGTGTCAGCAATAAACACTGCGGTCTGGGTATACAAAATGAGTATACCAACAGAAGTCCGGTGTCACGTAGTAAATGCGTTAACTACGATGAACCGAGGACTGGACGTACCTTATAAGCAGTCACTAATTTTGAATATCACCACGTATCACGAAGGGGGGGGGGGGGTAATGTCCAGAAATCTTTAAAAATTGACCATGTGATTAATGGACGCCTCGTTAATTTCAGATGAGTCTAAAACTGAGCCTGTTCAATTTTTTGTTGTTCGTTGAAAAAATCTTCA
>NW_020539726.1:46073876-46088977 GCF_003426905.1 Ctenocephalides felis
TTAATAACATATAGGTATTTGTTGTTTTTTCATCGATTATTATATTATTATTTGTATTTGTTAAAACTTTCTCCGTGTATAAAATATAAAATAGACAAACACTTTAAGTGCATTCGGAAATTGTCCGATTGATTTGTCGTTGCCGCTACTTTACTAATAATTGGATGGTTAAATAGAGACTTCGAAAAAAAAATATTAAAAAATATTCCGACACGTGTAAAATTATTATTTGAAGGTAAATTTGTTTTAAAGGTAAATAAAATAATATATATTAAAAATTAGTTACTTAAAAGTAATTATTTAGATCCAAAATGCAGAACGGTTTGCAGAATCCTGTTACATTCAACTAGATTAATGAAAGTCATAAAAATAATAAAAATGTATAAAACGGGTTGTCCATAAAATTTTCAAATGTAAAAAATATTTAAGGTCACCAGAAAACTATCATCATTATATTAAAAAAAAATAGAATTTCTATAAATAATTTACATATTAAAGTATAACAGACTTACAATTCTGGTATTTTTCAACGATACTATATTAAAGTAGAGGGCAAAAGATGTGTAACCAGTCATCGACGACGCAAGAAATTTCCGATTTCCAATTTTTTACCGAATGTATTTTCTCTGTTGTTAATTTTTTCGTTTTTAGTACTGTTGTTTAGTTTGCGATACCTGAATATAATTTTTAAGTACACGTCATTTAGTTAAGTTAGTCAATAACTAATTGATTTTTATGTGACCTTTATAAATGCACACGCAGTTGGGGTAAAAAGGACTACCTGAAACTTTGCACTGGATCCAATATAAGAAAAAATTAAAATTAGTTTTTAAAATCTATTTTATTTTTTGTGATAAATATTTGATAGTTTGGTTTTCACAATATAATTCCTAAAATTCAAATCGACCTTTCACCCTGCCCTACCCTACATAGTTTCAGCATGTACTACTACCACTTTCTTTCGACATCCTTGAAGACTTTCTTTCTTTTCTCCTTTCTAAATAAAATGTTTGATGTCGGAGAAGAATATTTGATTCGAGTGGCACTTTACTTTATGTAGACTATGCGTGGTCGGAATGTTATTTTTTCTAGATTCGTCCAGGTAAAAGTACTCTTCTGAAAGCTTCAGAAAGCTTCAGTTACGTTCCTGTTACGTTTGTGTTTCATAAATTATGTTAGAAAAAGTCAGAGCAAATTTGCGATATATATCAAAAGAAAAATGGAATATCAAGAACAAACAAGTAGAGTTAACCATATACACTACTAGTTGCTTTCTATAAAGAAAAACAAAATTTCCGTAAATTCAGACAGTTAAGTTCCTGTTACGTTTCTGTTTCATAAATTATGTTACGAAAAATCAGAGCAAATTTATAATTTGTTTAAAAAAGAAAGAGGAATTTATTTAAGAACAAACAAATAGCGTTAAGTATTTAGATATCATACATTACTAGTTCCTTTCATTTCTATGCTCTTGTTTTTCATCTTTTATCATAAAAACTCCTTCCAAAGCTTCTGATAGTTATGGTACGTTCTGGTTACTATTTCATAAATTATGTTACGAAAAATCAGAGCAAATTTACAATTTATTTAAAAAAGAAAGAGGAATATTAAGAACAAACGAACAGAGTTAAGTACTTTATCATACACTACTAGTTCATTTCATTACCATGCTCGTCTTTTTCAACTCTTATAAAGAAAATCTCCTTTGAAAGCTTCAGTCAATTAGGTTACGTTCCTGTTACGTTTTTGTTGCATAAATTATGTAAATAAACATAAACAAATAGATTAGTAATTAACGGTATTATACACTACTAGTTCCTTTCGTTAACATTTTCTTATTTTTCATTTTTTATAGAGAAACTTACCTGAAATCTTCAGACAGTCTCGTTACGTACCTGTTACGTTTCTAAAAGTTGATCAAAGCAAAAAGAAAATTGAGAACAAACAAGTAGATTTAACTACTTTGGTACCATACACTACTAGTTTCTTACATTAGCATTTTCTTATTTTGTATTTTGTATTTTGTATATAGAAACTTATCTGAAATATTAAGACAGTCTCGTAACGTTCCTGTTACGTTTCTGTTTCATTAATTAGGGGTTAGGCGATACAGAGACAGTCAGAGCAACTTCACAATTTGTTGTAAAAGAAAGAAGGAATAATCTTAACAAAACAGACAAGTTTATCATATACTTCTAGTTCCTTTCATTACTATGCTCTTCTTGTTCATCTTTTATAAAAATCTCCTCTGAAAGCTTTTTTAGTCAGCTAGGTTACGTTTGTGTTTCGATTCTGTTGCATAAATTATGTTATTCGACAAAGAGGAATTCAGGGCAAATTTGCAATTTGTATGAAATAAAAACCAAAAACAATAAAGAAGTGAGGGAATCATTTCATACACCACTAGTTCCTTTTACTACCAAGTTATTCTTTTCTATCTGCACTGAATTCTGTGCATAATACGAAGTAGATTGTAGATGGAATTATGCAAAGTATGTACCTTCATGTCAATTTTCTTAATACAATGTAACGGTTGTTAAAAAGCCAAAGACGAAGTCGAAGTCGATGGCGATGACGATGGTAAGCAACAACGTCCTCCGTCAAATAGTAAAGTATACGAGTACTTGTACTTATACATTGTGGAATTCTTGTGTTAGTTTGTTAATTTCAACACACAACCGCATTATTACGAACTGTGAAATACTTGTTAATGTACATAGAGAATAATAGGAGAGCTGGGGGGGAATTTTGAGAATAATCAATTTTGATTATCAAATATTTCAATTAGGTCTTGTACCAAATCCCTACATAAATTCTTTGCTGAAGTGTGTTATCTTTAAATGTTAGGTTTTAATCAGTATTATAAATTCTTCACAGAATTTCTGAGTTCTTGCACTTGATCGTTCTTCAATCAAGTGCTCCATCAAGTTACTACGTTTTTTAATCAGTGAAAGACTTATTAAAAGTCTCTCGTAAGATTATTGACTTTTTTTTATTAAGCATTTAAATATTTCCTTCAATCTTTTCCTTCAATTAAGTTCCAAAATAAGTCCTCAGAGGGCGTCTATTAATCACGTGAGTTTTTCAGGGGGAGGGAAGTTTGACAAAAAATCACGAAATATCACTTGGGTGAGGGAAGGGCAAAGTTAGATATCATGTGTATTTATTTATTACCTGTTTTTTTTTTAAGAAAAATCCAAACATTTAAAAAAAAATCAAAAGTTTTACAATTTTTAGACAGTGAATTCAATTCATGGCCCAAGGTCTAGGCTCAGAATTAATTTTTGTGTCAGCAATAAACACTGAGGCCTGGGTATACAAAATGGGTATACCAACAGAAGTCCGGTGTCAGGTAGTAAATGCGTTAACTACGATGAACGTAAAATACGAGGGAATATCCAGAAATCCTTAAAAAATTGATCACGTGATTAATGGACGCCTCGTTAATTTCAGATTTGTCTAAAACTGAGCCTGTTCAATTTTTTGTTGTTCGTTGAATAAGTCTTCAACATGTGCAAAGTCTTCAAGCTAGTTTTTACATAAATTTATCAAATAGGTCCCAATATGGATTTCAAAAAAGTCAGTTTTATGTCCTTCATGATTTTCACAATTGTCGATCCTTTGTCCAAAGTCCTTCACTAAATCTTCAAATTAATTACTAAGCTATGTATCTAAAAGTTCCCAGACAAGTTTTTTGGAACACCATTCTAGTTTATAATTACTTAGCGATTTGTTTCATAAACTAAAGTATTATAAATAGTTTCTAAATATCAAGTGTCTTTTTTCCACTAGCTCTCCCTCTATGTCCCTCGTTTTGGTGTGAATGAGTCGCGCATTTAGATGATCCGTCGTCAAGCAGCTCGTAGTCGTAAATAGTAAAGAGCTTATTAAATATTTGATGTTCCCATCATTAAAATGTCGAATCATTCATTTCCTAAATAATAATAATGGTAATGGTAATACTTAGTCTAGTCATATATAAAAGTAATAGGTGCCGAAGCGCGAATTTCGATTTATAACAATCGATAATTAGTTAATTGAGTGAAACTCTCAAACGATTTGTCCCACTGACCAAAATCGATTGATTTGTAATAGACAGTTGGAGATAGAAATTATATTTCTTTCTTGAGAGGTCCCTGAGGACCCTGAAAAAGATGTGCTACAATATTAACTTAATTAATAAAAGATTTAGTTTTTTCTTCTCAAATCTGAATAGCAATCAGAATCTTACGTCCTATGAGTTATTGGGCTAAAACTTATCCATACTTCCTATTATCTATTTAATGATGGACAGGTAGTAAGTCCTTTGAAGTCTTTTTCAAAAAAGGGGTTGTAAGTCCATCAGATTTTCGTATTTTTCTTAATATTATTATTAACACTTGCTATTAGTAACAATATCAAAATGCAGTGTCTTACTTTACTATATGGTGGTAGCTGGTGGCCTTGTTCCCAACGCAATAAAAATTCTCGGCACTTGACACCGGCAAAGAGTTAAAGTAAAGTGCTCGTTGTTTTGTAACTATGTAGAGTTTGTAACATGGACACACAACACTGTGTCGTTTCGAAAGAAAAACACAAATTTCAATGAATTATTACTCTTATTTTAGAGTTATAAACGCATTCCTACCTCTACTACTGTTGCCCGATGCTCTCCATTCCTTTACTATGGGAATACGACGTTTTTTTTACCAGAAAAAAACATTTAACATGGTCAAGCAAAGCGTAAATGTTTGTTTCGCTGGAGGTCGACAATTAATTCAGAGTAACTTGTTAATGTGGATACTTGAAATAAATTTTTAAAAATATTTGAAAATTAATTATACCTCAGATAAGTCTTATCACATAAGTTAGATTTAAAAAGAAGTCAATTCTGAATTTGAATTATTTTGTGAGACACTTTTTTTAACAGATTGTAAAATCTAATAAAGTTATATAATAATAAAACGCAGTTTAGGGGGCGTCCGTTAATCACGTGAGGTTTTTAGGAGGGGGGTGACAAAAAATTACGAAATATCACGTGGTGGAGGGAGGAGTTTAGTAAGATATCACGTGTATTTATTTTTTACCTGATTTATAAAAAAAATTCAAACATTTTCAAAAAAAATTACAGTTTCATCACGAAAAATACACGTGAAGTTTGACGGGGAAGGGGGGGATTTTGAATATCACCATGTATCACCAAGGGGGAGGAGGGTCCAAAAATCCTTAAAAACTTGCTCACGTGATTAATGAACGCCCCTTAGGCGTGCGTATGTCCCAGGGTTTTTATATACAATCTAGTATATAATAGTAGTAAGATCCAGAAAGTATAATAAGGGTAGAGTAGCGTCTATATATTTATCTAGAAGATTTTAGTTTAGAATCAAATATAGAACTGGGTGTAAGTGGCATTATGTCTTAAGAGAAGTTGCATAAACTTTCCGAAAAGTTTGAAGAACGTAGTTCTTGATATTAATAAATAAATCAATGGTAACATTTTTTACAACTAGAGAAGGCTTGTAGACTGCTTATTTTATTGCTATTTCCAAAGCCATTTCTAATGGCTTCTTATCGAATTTATTCCAATGGCTTTTAAATTTATGAAATTCAAATTTTGAGTTATCACATCACAAAAGCGCCTTTTGACACAAATTGTGTACACACACACTCATACACACACTCACATACTTTTTATAAATTTGATCTCATTCGATTCAAAATGGCTTGAAACGTCGAGAAAATATAAAATTAGCGAATCGGTTTTTTTGACGAAAATATAAGCTTCTATTCCGAAAGAATTTTTGTTGATGGCTTTGTGATGTAGGCATAATTTGCACATATAAGTATATACTTATACACATAGGTTGTATATATGTATATATTCATATAAATGTGTAAATCTAGAGGTATTTTAGATGACTAGGTATGTGAAACAGGTCGACCTTTGAACTCTGGGTGTTTCGGAACATGGAACTTAAATTTCAACAAGGTTAAGAACTGAACACGACATCACACACTTAAATATATTACACATACACTGAAATATATATATACACCTCATATATTTATCACTTGCAAGTTTTTTCTCCTAAATAAATAATTTTGTTTCACACTATTGGCAAATTAAAACAAATAGCTTTGCAAAACGTTAATAGAAATCACGTAGCCAGATATTTAATGTAAAATATATAAGGTAAAAGACCCAGTTATTGACCCTGGCCCAGTTTCTGACCTTTTCAACTTTTTTTGGAATTAATTAAAAAACTATACATTTAATGTGAAAATAAATTTTTTCCTAATTGACAGCAATTTATTCTATACCTCATTAATGTCAATTAAAAAAATATAAAAAATATTAACTAAATAAAAAAAATTTTTGAAACCAAAAGTGACTGTGGAAGCCATTTTTTAGCTTTAGTCTAAACAGTTTATGTAAGGAGCTACGACAATTGAGTTCGTGCACTAATTATGATGTAAGTACGAAAATCTAACTAAAATATACAAATAAGTCAATAATTAATTAAAATTTATTTTAAAATATTTATGAAACATATTAAATTTAGTTTTATTACTGAAATTTGAGGGTCAATAATTAGGCTCAATTTTAAGTGTATGTCACAGTTGTTGACCCTGCAATTCTAACCTTCTTAAAGCTAGGTTATCTGTCACATGTTTTTAGTCACTTGTTCATTAAATGTAAAAATAATAATATTTATTGTTATCTTATATTTTTTTTTACTATTTTTCGTACTAAAGTGATAAATTTACATTTAATATTCATTGGTATAAATGAAAGATTGTATTTAAATCTTGTAAATACATCTTTTAAGTGATAAAATTATTAATAAAAAAATGTCAGTTTTATCAACGCTCAAATTATAACTGTTTTAGTTTACTAATATTTTTATTATTATACAATTATACAATTACAATTAATTAAATGAAAATTAGAAGAAGAAAAAGAATTGAAAAAAGCTGAAAGGTCCAAAAATAAAGCCATCAAGGAGGCAGAAAAAATAATTAAAAAAGAAAAACTTGAAGAAAAAAAGAAACAAAAAGCTCTTAAAATAAAAAAAAAGTCCAACTAATTTAAATAATTAATTTTAATTTTTTTGTTTGTGTAATATGTTATAACAAGACTTGAACTATTTATACGTTAAATTTTAACAAACTGTATATTTTTAGAATAAATATTTAATTTATTTATTTCAATAATAATTTCAGTTTATTTAAAATTAGTAAGCACTTCATAACCTAATCATGATTAAATTTGAGGGTCAGAAATTGGTCTACGGTCAGGGTCAGAAACTGCCACACGAAGAATTCTGAGGGTCAGAAACTGCCACACGAAGAATTCTGAGGGTCAGAAACTGGAGCTCTTAATGTCAATTTTTAAAACGTCAATTTAAAATATAAATTTAGTTAAAATAATTTTTTTATGCACATTACTTTATTTTAAAAATCCTAAACTAATAGATGAAATTATAATTTTCTTCATTAAGTTTTATATTAATTATTATAGTTTAACCTCCACCGTCACTCTAAAAAGGTCGGAAACTGGGCCCCTTACCTTATGTATATATTTAACCATGTCCAAAAATTCTCACGTAAATTATGCGCATAAATTAAGAGAGAAGAAAAAATAACAGTGTAAAAATAACAGAATTCTAAAAATCGCAATAATTTTCGCACTTAATTTGCATACTAACTTGCTCCGGGAATTAAATTAGAGCCGAAAAAGAAACTTGACCACCGCCAAGAAACACACAAAAAGTCCTTATCTTGTTTAGATAAGATTTATTTTTGAGATAAATGGATGTTATGCAAAGAACTCCAAGGGATCTTGACTAAGATTTAAAGTTAATTAGATCTTCAACATAATAAGATCCAAATTATGTGTTATGAACTTTAAGCGACCAACAACTTTTCAGAAACTCCTACTACTTCAATAATTTAAATACTTCAAAATCTAAATCTTAATCTTTTATATAGATTGCAATATGTATCCAAGTGAAAATAGCTCTTAATTGGTGGCATTGCTGCACCAATAAAAAGTTAGATAAATTCTAATTATAAAATCATCAAGTATGGATGGATTAACCATTGGGTTACCATCTAAGAATACGAAGTAAGGATAAGTTTTAGCCCAACAGCTCATAGGATGTAAGGTTCTGATTGCTGTTAAGATATGAAAAAATAATTAATCTTTAACTAATTAAGTTTAAATTGTAGCACATCTTTCACACTTTCAGAGTCCTCTGGGACCACAAAAATGTGAAACATCTACAACAGTTTCAGTATTAAAAACTTTTTTATTCCATTAGCAAATTTTTGGTTCTACCTAGAATGTCTTAATCCAATCCAGTGATAGGACTAGTTATGATGATAAGTGTTAGAAACATTACAAGAGAATATTATGAGTACCCTTGGCAAAATTTAGAATTATTTTTGAACTTTTCAACTCCAGGATTATTTAATTTGGCGCAATTTTACCAAATGTAGTAGTAGCATAGGTGATATCAACATATATTTGTAAAGTTCGCATTTATTTGAAGTGTTATGTTTGCATATAATTTGATTAAAGTCGAATGTTCTACCGATGCCCAAAAATCCGGGAATTTCTTCTGAACTACTATCATAAGCCGGAAAGTAATTTTAAAATTCCCGTTTGCTCTCATTTCTCCGGGTGCAGGGTGCTATAATTTCCGGAAAAAACTAACACCACACTATACTATATATATACATATACTCATACACATGTATATATACTCATACACATGTATATATATGTATATATATACAGGATCGGTTTTCAAACTTCTTGCTTTATTTTGTTATTAAAAACTTTTAAATAAAAATATATATATCCACAGCATAATTATTTATTCTGAAGACTCATTCATTATTAATTAATAAATGTAGTTTGATTTCAAATTCTATGATATATATTTTATATAATTAAAATCATTTCCATTTCGTCGAATTATAAAATGAATTTTTTTCTAGTCTTTATTTAAGGTTTACACGCTTGATATATGTTACTATTTAATTAATATAAAATCATCAAAAAATTACTGTCTTAAAAAAAAAATACATTATTTCTAAAATACAGTATATTTAAAAAAAAACTATACATACCAAGCTACATAATATACTAAATAATAATAATGTACATAACTAATAAAATAATAAAGTTTAAATTTTATTTTCTATATACACTTCATATTTGAAAAGTCTTTTTTATCGAATTATGATATATAGGTTTATTTGTTTCCAAACTATTATTTTCCTAATGTAAATCTGATCGCCAGAGTTTGTAGAGTTTTTGAAAAACACAGAAAACAAATTATCAATCATTTCGAAATAGATTTTAATATTAAAAGATTTATCGACTGAATTGACGAAATTTTTAATATTAAAAAAATTACTGAAAAGTTATACTGTGGGATGTACTTTATATTAAGTGATTGACATAAATTACTTAATTTATTTTAGAATATTATATTCCATACTTTATTTCATGATCTAACGTTATATTCTATAATTTATGTCATATGTTCTATATTTTAATTCCATATTTTATATTCTTTGTATTTATTTGAAATGTATTATATGCATTCAATTTTTATGTTCTACATTTATATCTTAATATTTTTTATACTCCTTGTTCTATATTAAAGAATCTGTGTTTTATATTTTTTTGAAAAATATATCTTTTAGTATTTTATTATAAAGATTCTATATTATATTCTAAACTATATATTTTTTGTTCTATGGATAAATTCTATATTCTATATTGTATTGTATTCTATTCTATTCTATATATTATAATATTTATTATAATTATAATATTTATTCTATTCTATTAACTATTTATATCCAGTGATTTTATATTATAAAATAAATATACTGTAATTTTAATATTAACCGCCCTTCCTCAAACCAATATCATGAGTATTTTAAGTACTTAGAAATATTCATCATTTAAAAATAAATACACGAGATATATTACTATTACACTAGCCCCCCCCCCTCTCATGTTATATTTTGTAATTTTTTATCAAAACGCTCGGCTTTCTTTTTAAGCCCCCCATTAAGCCTCTTCCCAATTGATATCTTTAGAACAGTTTTTTGATTTTTTAGGAAGTAAATAAAGTGATAGACTGATGAATAAATTCACATTTGTCCCTGATCCGGCCCCGTCCTTTCACCGTCCCTCCTCGTTCAATTGGCAAATTGAGATATATCGTTCGGCCGCCACTGCCCTCGCTCCGACGGCTCCTTATTTAATATTCCAGGATATTCCACAATTCCAGAATTCAGATAGATTGTCGACGAACTTACTACAACCCCTTCCCCCCCTCCCCCCACTTTTCCTCTCTTCCACTTTCGTAATCTAGTTCCGGTTGTATTTCCGGCAACAGTGCACCCCTTTCACTACCCTCCGATTCCCCCTTTTCCGGTTCGGAGATATATCAAAGATTACGATATAAATCCAATTTGCTTGATATCAGGTCGTTTATCATTCGGAGGAGGAGGATGGTAATGTATTAGAGGCGGTGGTGTGGTATATTTGCCTATCATTGAAAGTTAGGCAAACGATTATTATTGATCAATTTGCCTATTGGCAAATTAGGGAAATAGGGAAAAATCATGGACATAGATCCATGACATTTTGATATGAAATATTGAAAGAAAAAATGTGTATGTTTACCATGGACTATAGTTCATGACTTTTTCACGAGATTGAAGTGAACGAAAAATGTGGATGTTTTGACAAGCTTAAAGTAAAATAAATATTTTAAATAAATATTGAAAAAAAAACAATAAAGTCAGACCTTGTACTTGGTGTAGCGATAGAGTACCTTGTCTTAATGAGCATACTAAAACATCATAGTCCTAGGGAAAATGGTACAATTATTTAAATTTATTGAATTTTAAAAATTTGCTTCTAGAAAATACTTCAAGTTGTATTAGACACGTGTTCGATTTTCAATAATGTGTAATAAATCATAAATCACTCATATATTAATCAGTAATCACTAGATGACCCGACAGACGTTGTCCTGTACACATGTCTACAATTCTTTAATATAATATACTAATATTCACCGTTTACCGTGTTACCGTTTTTTAAATTTCTCTTCACGCCAAAATGCATATACATTTATAATATGAATGAGCGATGTTAAATGTAGAACTGCATTAAATAAAATAAGTCTCAATTCCCAAACTATATTGGAAATTGAAGTCTTTTAAACGGTATAACATAATCATAACCATAACATTACACTGGTACTTCATTTTGTATAAAATTAATTTGAATTTTTATTATTTAAGATATCCAAAATTGCATCTTAAACTTCTCCTAATCGATATCGTGAAGGCGGAATTGTATGTATTCATCTTTACTTTCCTATTTGTTGTTATAGAGTGAAATTTTTACGAATTTTAAAAATATTGTGGAAAGATTAGTAAAAGATGCAAAGAAATTATATATTAAAAAAAAACTATATTGAAAATTTAATATGCGAATCTTGTGTTGGCGCCCCCTAAGGCGTGCGCTCGTATTTTTCGCATGCATCGCATTAATGGTATGATTAATACTTCATTTCATGTTTTAAGTAAATTAATTTGTCATATTTGTTCATATGTGTATAATTCAATCTGCCATACATATACTGCATTTTATATTATTTTAATTTCTGGCACATCTCAGCTGCTTTTTGGCAATAATAATGTAGACATTGCATTTTTCTTATTTATAATCATAAATTTATTATACATATTCTAATATTGTCTAGGTTCTGAGTAAATGAAATTTTTGGCAAATGATAGTTTTCATTTGTTTTCAATGCAAACAACGACATGTCGTTTTTTACAATTTTTTCCATTTATTTCTACAATATCGCAGATACATCCCAGTACTTTATAATCATATACATCCTAAAGAATTTCCTTAACAAACTTCAGAAAGATTTATCAAAATCCGCATAATCGTTTAGAAGGAGTACGCAGTGAGTGCTTGGAATTTAATATGAACTTTTTATAATAGCAATAAAGCTCAAATTGATTCTACGTTTTAGTTAGAAAACGTTTGTATGAGAAAAAGAAAAGGGCTGTTTTTTGGGTTTTCCCGGCAATCATTCGATTTTTTCTCGCCGTAAGAACCATCTTTGGACTTCAACAAACATTTAAAAAAAAGAATTGTCCAAATTGGTCCAGGCGTTGTTGAGTTATGCGCTTACCAACACATTTTGCGATTCATTTTTATATTAAGATTATTAATTAAATCGACTATTTACACATATCGGAAAGTTCATGTAACTTGCCTCAAAGCAAAATACCACTTGAAACTAGTTCAGTTTCAGTTTCCATTTTTTAAAGGAAAAATGCCGCTTACAACTAGTATTCAGAATGTCAGTCATAACACCGTCTTTATATCCGGATTCGGTCGCAATAACCGATTTTTCCAAATTTATTCAAATGAGACGATGAACAAGTGCAGTCAATTCTCTCTTATTTAAGGCGATAAGATCTCTTTTTTTTCTTTTCCTGTCTTATATATATACACCACCTTGTCTCTGAATCTTATCTCTAAAATCTGAACTCGACTTACCATAAAAAACACATCTATTCCGAAATGGACAAATTCAAAACGAAATAACATATAAATTTCAAACCAAGAACACTATAAGTAGACTGAGCGCTAGAGGAAAAAACTAAAAGTTTAAGTAAATTTTTATAAAATACTGAATTATAGTTACAAGCTAGTATTGCATGTTTAAAGTAAAAAAAAATTGTTTATATAGCATGGCACCTAAAATTAACATAATTTTTTTTATAAACTAGTGGTGTAAGGCATGGTGCCTTAAGGAAAATTGCTGGAACTTCCCATACCTTAACTAAATATTCGAGAAATCACAGATTTCGAATGTTTTCGAATAGATTGACGATGAAGGACTTTATCTCATATTTCTAAGAATTATATAAACCGAATTGCAAAGATAAAATTATTTATTTGAAGTATACAAATGATGTTTAGAACTTTACCTAGAATTAAAATTAAAATTCGAATTATTTTCAATATCAAAAAAAATTTGTTCTTTCGAAAAGAAATCGTTTCGTCAATACGAATTACTCAATTCGAAGATTTGTTCTCTCAAAAACTACATTTTTTTCACATTTAGCTCCGTATCTCCCAAACGTCTGGACCTGTCTTTGCCAAAAACTAAAACACAGTGCAAGTATAAGCAACACAAGGTTAGCAGTGAATGTGTTAATACAAATCGAATGTTTTTTAATTCACCAAAAATCCAAAATTAGACACGAGCAAAAAAAATTGATAATTGAACATGTTTTTGGTTGCAAAATTATATTTTTGCCTTAAAACAGTTGGACCTGCTTTTACAAAAGTTATAGTCTTTACTTTACACACTAACATTACAAATCGAAAAAAATTGAAAATTCTTACAGTACTTAATTAATTTTAAAAAAAAGTTCTTTATGAAGTAGGCAAACAATTTATGATGTAAATTTTGGCAAATGTTTGGAAATGAACACATAAAAAATTTACATCATAGACAAATTTTTCTATAAATCTATCTTCCTAATTTTCCACTAGCGCGCCCACTATTTTCCTTTTCCTTTGACAAATTGAATCGTTCGTGTAAATTATATGTACCATCCTGCGTACAATTCTATTTCTATATTATTATTATTATACATCATTGTTGTAGAAGGAAGAGACGTCAAAGGGGGCCCCCTGTCCCGGTACAGACAGAATAATTTGGTGCCCCCTTCGGGTCATATTGTTATAAAATAAATAACAATTTTTGTCAGAACTGGCAAAGGCAAAGGCGAAGTAGTTTGGGCGCGAGAGAGAGTTATTTATTGGACGGAGAGGAATTTCTGAAGGAAATTACATATTGTCTTGTTTTTGTCTAGAGAGAAGGAAATTTATGGACGGAGGAGGAGAATTTACATATGAAATAAAAATCGATTTGTATTTTGGGTTCCGTACCCAAAGAAAAAATATATATACATTTGTTGTTGGTACTTTGAAAATTTTCACAAGAAAAGTTCTTGAATCTATTTTTTTTCTGAAGAAGATAAGCTAATTTTGTATTCTCGACAAAAATGTCATTTTGAATCGTTTGATACTAAAGATTATTCAATATTGTACAATTTGTCCAAAAATTTTTGTATATTTTGAATGAAGCGTTTAAAAGTTATTAGAGATTTTTTTAAACAATTGCACAAATGGTTTATTACTTGAAGTTGAAAAGTTTGACACCAATTTTGATGAGCCCCTCAGGTCAAATTACTTATAGTACAAAGTATAATTTGCATATGAGGTCTATTAATATGTCTATTTTTACAACAAACACTAAAATTAATAAATTTCTTACTATTAAATGGCATTAATCACTTTTATTGTCAATTGCTAATTTCAAGGAGCTCTTCAGACTAAACTGTTTGAAATAAAGTACTGTAATTCGCATATGACGTCACCTAATATGTCTATAAAATTAATACTAAAATTAATAAATTTCCCGTTATAACACAAGACATTTATAATAATTTGAACTCGAAACAAATCGCATTCGCAATTTTCTGTAATACAATTTTCTGAAGAATGCCTGAAAAGTAATTGTCGAAACGTCGTAATTTCGACATGTTGCACATTCGATATGTAAATGGATATATATATATATATATATATATATATATATATATATATATATATCTATAATCGTGTATTTGTGCATCTTTTGTGCACATGTTCAAAGTTTATGTGAACGACGTCGTTAGTTCAGAAACAATTTACATATTATACATACGTGGGCAAAGGACCGAATTCAGGGGCTGTTTTGAATTAATTTAAGAGCACTTAATGTCATTATTGCAACTTGGTTTATCTATACACAAACACATACTTTTTCCAACATTGCTAATAAATACATTTCCAAAATTTGCTAATCTGATATTCTGGTTAAAACAAACTTTTCTGGAGAAGTTGATAATGAATTCGTCTGGCGATATATTTTAGACTCACAAAATTTTGGACACCTTTGAGTCTTTTGATGGTCCTGAATTCGTCTGATTTGATAGATGGCAGT
>NW_020539726.1:46089977-46107640 GCF_003426905.1 Ctenocephalides felis
CTTGGTAAAACTTTGTTGTCAGGTACAGTGTTTAAACCAAATGACGCTAGCTCGATTTTCGTAGCTTATTCTCGTACAATACGACTTTTTCCAGGTTACTTTTGTTCAAAAACGTACCAGCTTCCACAAATTCGATACCATTATTGTTCAGGAACAAAGTTTCTATGCTATCAGGCTGCAATCTTTTTAACCTCTGTTAACTTGTTGAAACTAACATCTAGCATTTTAATTTTCAACATTTGTTTCAAACCATAATAGTTACCAAGTTCAGCAATTTCATTATTGTGCATATCCAACCACTCCAAACTACTGGGCAAATGGCTGTAATCAAAATTGTTCAATCTATTGTCCGAAACATTCAACCAAACTAAACCTGGTAAATTCGTAAAACTGCCACTGATGTCTTCCAAAAAATTACCATCCAAACGTATAGCCTTTAAAGTCGGATTCAAACCAAAAGCACCTTGTTCAACATACCTGATTTTGTTGGAAGCCAGATTTAAAACTTGCAAATTCGGCAAAGACATAAATGAGTCTCTTGTGATGTTAGTGATTAAATTATCAACAAGTCTTAAACCGAAAAGTTGGTCCAAACCTTCAAACGACGTGTTGACGATATGTCTAATGCTGTTTTTGCCCAAATCCAAAGATTTCAGGTAATGTAATTTGCCCAAGCCACTTGGAACTTCTTCCAGCAAATTGTCGTTAACACTCAGGTCGTGCAAGTTGGTCATATTTTCAAAAGCTTGTTCATCAATACTTTTGATTAAATTACCATCTAAAAATAATTGGTTGAGCACGTACAAACCGCTGAAAAACTTGGCGTCGATTTGGTTGATGCGATTGAAACTTAAAGTCAACGCGTGCAGATTCTTCATTTGTCCAAAAGTTTCAGGTTGTATAAATTCTATTAAATTATGTTCCAGAGATAAAATTTGTAGACTGTACAAATCTTTAAACACAGAATTATCCAGTTTTGTCAACTGATTTGATGATAAATTCAAAACTACGAGCCTGATGAGCCCTGAAAAAGTGTCCTTGTTCACCCAAGCACTGGATAGCTCATTTTTGGATAAATCTAAAATTTGTAAACGGTCCAAACCTTCAAACAAACCTGGTGCTAAAGCTTTTAATGAATTGTTTTGCAAATAAATTTGTCCTAAATCCCTGGAGTACTGGAACAACTCTGGTGGTAAAGCCACCAGCTGGTTACAACTCATGTTTAAAATTTGCAAACTAGTCAAACCAACAAATGATCTATCTTCGATTATATTTAGGTGATTTTCTTGCAAAAGTAATGTGTGCAGATTTCTTAAACTAGTCAAACCATTATCAGGCATTCTGGTGTAATCATTGTGGCTCAAATCCAAGACTTCCAGAAGGGTGTTGCAAGTTTTTCCAGGATTATGAGGGCCTTGACCGTAGTCAGAAAAACTTAGTTGTGCAATGTCTTGTAGTTTATTGTGTGACAGGTTTAGGTTTTGCAAACTGTACAAAGGACAGAATATATCCTGCGGCAAAGACCAGATGTTATTTTCCGCCAAATTCAGCTTCTGCAGTTCATTCAAACCCTTCAAACTATTCTCATGAAACTCCATAGTCATCACAGACCAATCGATATTATGCGTCTTGAGCGACAAACTTTTCAAATCCCTCAAACTCGAAAAAATCATCGACGGCACATATCGAATCTTGCACGACTCGATTTGCAAGTCTTTTAACTTTTTGAAGGCACCCAAAAAATCATTTTTGGTCTCCAGACTGCTCTCGAAAAACAGCACATCGGAACATTGGAGTCTGATGGTGCCGATTTTGGACATCTGGTGTTGACTTAGATTGCTCAAAAGCGTTTCGGCACTTGCAATGGTACGTAATTGACAGAATAATTGATTCGGGGCTTGTTGTTGCTGGTCATCAGACATGACAACATCTTGGTCTCTGTATATTTCACAACCACTTGGAACCAGGTCGACGGAATTGGTGAAAGATCTTGAGGATTGGGGTAAGGAAAACACAGAAGTAAGGGATAAGAGAAATATCGTGGTGAACATTTTGAAATTTGACATTTTTTGGGTTGTTTGGAGGTCAAATGCACATATTTGAGTGAATTTGTTGAATGCACTGATAATCCAGTAAAATTTAATGCACTATCTTCATTTTAATAAATCTTCGTGTTTTAACACTTTTTAGGCACAGTGTACACTTTTTGTAACACACAAATGTTCACAAAACAAATTTGAATTTAAATTTGACGCCAAAAAACGTTTAACACTTAAGTTGCAAACTTCACGCAAGTCCGTTGATCAACTGTCAAAGTCAATTAGATCTAATTAACGCATTAAACTAGTAATGGTAATTTTTTTCTACGAATTCAACAGATAGTCCAAATGTAATTAACAAAATCGTAATTTTTTTTAAAAACAATTGTTAAATTTAAATTTGACGCCAAAAAATTTTAGTTAACTTTCACACTTAAGTTGACGCAAACTTCACGTAAGTTCGTTAATCAACTGTCAAAGTCAATTAAATAAAATTATAACAGTTTTATTAAGATAAAACTTTTAATAATATTATAATTGTTGAATTTAAGTTTTTAATGACTTTCTGAAACTCGTAACACCAAAAATTCAGCAAAAAGTTCTTTGCAAATTAAAAATGCAATTTGAATTTTTGACACGAAAAATTTAAACACTTGTGTTGCAAACTTCACGTTAAAACTTCAAATGTTTACTAAATCAAACCTAAGCAGTTTTTTATATTTTAAACAAAATTTTGAAACTAATACAATAATTGATGATATATTATATCTTTTCCTCTTGTGAGACAAGAAAGTCTCAATTCTCGAGGTGAACGTTCGGTTCTTCAACAACACATCACTTAACTTGCGAGCAAAAAAACAACGGTACACAAGAACACGATGGGACACAACAAAGTCTGTTCAACACTTAACATAAACCAAAAAACCACACAAAATCGTTCACAACTTATATCGATGTCTGTTAATATAAAAATATTACAATCACAATTACTATTATATCGTTAAATTTTAGAATGTCGGTTTTTTCTCTCCGTCCGCGAGCGCAATGTTTCTCTCACGGGCGACAGACGAGAACTGACTGAAGGCGCTTCGTGAGGAAGTTCGTTCGTTCGGGAACTCGTCGAACGACTGAATGAACTGGTTTGTGGAGGGGATGAAATAACCCGAAGAGAAGAGAAGGGCCGCTTGAAGGTCCTAAGGGTGTGTGTGTGTGTGTGAGTACTAAACGGATAGAGGGACAGGGTCGGGTTTGAAAAAAATATTTAGCCAGTTCATAGTGACAAGTTTTTTCATTATAAAATTTTGTTTAGTTTTGGAATAATGGGACAATCAAGTTTGTGCAACTTGCATTAAAGCGCGATGTCACTTACAACTAGTTTCTATATAAATTGTA
This sequence comes from Ctenocephalides felis, assembly GCF_003426905.1. Classification (NCBI taxonomy): domain Eukaryota; kingdom Metazoa; phylum Arthropoda; class Insecta; order Siphonaptera; family Pulicidae; genus Ctenocephalides; species Ctenocephalides felis. Next base: position 46,093,409 of record NW_020539726.1, read on the forward strand.
TATTAGAGCCTTGTCTTTAAATAAAAACGAAGCTTCCAAAAATATTTCACCTCAAAGGGGCAAACTTCACAATTTGAGCTAGAAAGCAATCTTCAACACTCTCTTTTAAAGATAAATCAAATTGGAATAGTGGGTCAAACAAAACTTCAAATTATTATCGTCAATTGATAAATTTCAATTCTTATTGATTAGATCAATCATTTACATATATAGAGATATCCACGCATAGGACTATAATATTTAAAGATATGGTTAAGACTATGAACTCTATCGTGAGCAATATTTATTCAAAAAATAATTGATTCCAAAGAAACGGCCAGGCCAATATTTTCCAAAAACTAATTTATACGATTCTCAACTGATTCCATTAAATTCTCAAAATCTGTCCAAGGATGTCTAGCACGAATCTGCCAGTTATAAAAAAACTATTCGCTTCAATCTACAAATTAGAAATCTCAGCAATAGTATCTACATTCATTCATAATATCTTGGATAACTTTTAAACGATTTGACCAAACTTAATATCTAGGAAACTTGTAAGAAAATCTTTTTTTTTAAATATCTCAACTTCAAAATCTCTAAAACCACTCGTTTTTACGTTTTTACATACAAAAACGGCAAATCAGTAAAAATTGAACCAAAACTGGTGATTCATTTACCTAGAATATATTAATTCATTGTATCTAAGATAATTTTTTGCAAATTTGTGGTATATTAAATAATCTGTGGGATTATCTAATAACAAAACCCCCTAAAACAACTTGTTACCCAATATAATACAATAAAGACCTAAGGATTTAGCAATATTTATTTGTCAGTTCAAACACATTCAAAACAAATGGTATATATTTCAAAAAAAATATTGCAAAATGCAACAATATTGCCACCATTAAACTTTAAATCCGTTCGGAATACTTCAAATAAAATAATTTCATCATTTTCATTTGATCTCAACCCTAAGAACATATGTTTACTAAATAATTTATAACTTTCAGGCCAATCATTAAATAAATATAGAATATTGAACCAATTGAGGCAAAAACCTGTGCCAAAACTATATCTTTCAAATAGTTCTTGAATGTCTAAAATGCGATTGGGAAATTGTATAAAACGTGAACAAAAAAATGCTAATTTAAAAAAAGAATCGGCTCAACCGATCGGCTTAAAGAACTAACCAATGCGAGTGCTTATCAATACATTTTACATCGTTTCAGCAGTTTTTTAGAAAATTAAATTAAACATTTAATTTTCAGAAACATTTTCAGAACATTAATTTCTACTTTAGGAAGTCAAAAAATATAATTTATCTGTGACATTTAACTTCCCTTCAGGTAAGTTATAGTAGTCGCAAAAAATCGAGAATAAAAATTTGTATATATCTTTACGTTTCAGAGGTTTCTAAACATTTTGACATACCTTAGAAATGTGTGTGACATACCTTAGATGTATGTGTGCGTGTGCGGATACATATTTTCGTCGACGATTTCGAGAATACCAATTTAAATAATTCAAATAACATTCGATTCGTATTAATAAGGAGACGTGCTGATTAGTTTTTCGCAAAAGCAGGTCTAGCCGTTCCAAAGATACGGGGCAAAAAGTGAAATGTAAAAAAAATAATCTTTTTAAAAAATAAAAAAAATTGGTACGGAAGTTCCAGCAATTTGCCTTAAAGCACGATTCCACACACCAATAGTTAAGTAAACAAATTGTCAGTAATCATACTGTTGTAAATTATAAAAACTGACGATATCTACTTTTTGCAATAAAAATCTTTCCCATTTGTAATTTCTCGACCCTGTATTTTCTTGTTCACGAACACTTACACACACAAGCCCTGCTGATGCATATATGCATTTTAGACTAATGCATGTGTGCATATATACAAGCATACATATATGTATGTATGTATGGATGTGTGTGTACCGAGAACGACCGCTCTAACATATTCTTCGGGCTACTCGACTACCGACCGACCGACCGAACGATGTTAATAAAAGACAAAGAGTGGGGGACGATAGACGAACACGAGGACGATTGGCGAAAAACCACGAAGCTGCGACGAAGATGATGATGACCACCAGTTGCATCGGAATCGACGAACGACCAACAAGAGTCTGATGGAAAATAATAATGACTTGTACGAAGGCAGGTCCATAAGATAAAGGAATCTCAATTTCAATTTCTTAGAAATTTAATATTTCATAATGATAAAGACACAGGATATCTACTCTAATTTAATTTCTGGAAAATTTATGATATTGATATGACAATATCAAGAAATTGCCCGATGGAGGCCTAAGTTCAGTTAGAAAAATGATAATGATAATATTATTATTAATAATAATAACAATAATATAAGACACTTAAATTTGTTAAAATATCATAAAATAACCTAAAATTTCTTAAATAAAATAATTATATTGTAAAAGTATTGTAAAGCTTATTACAATACTTATTAAATTTTTGAAAAAATACTTGCAACAAACAAACTAGTTATATTTAAAAATAATTAAAATTAACTAAATATAAATAAGTTTATAGTACATAAATTAAGCAATAAATAAATAAGTAATAAAATATCTAATAATTAAATAAATTAGTATTAAACTTATAAAATATTAACTTAAGCCTTATTATAATATTATTATACCGACGGCTTGTAAAATAAATTAATAAATAAAGAAGTATATAATAAATTTAAAAAATTGAAAACGTAACAATAAATTGAATAAAAATGTAATAAATATAAAATAATAAATAATATATATATAACAATAATATATAAATATGAAATTCAATAACTGTTCATCTGTCTGAAGACTAACCCATGTATTGACAGACACTATTTAAATTTCGGTGACTTCAATTTTCGGTTAATAATAATAATAATTTGTAATATTTATAATTGACAATTTATATTTTTATATATAACCGTTATTGTGTAATTTTTATTGCCATCAAATACGATTTTCTGAAAGGTAACCGCAATTATTGTAACGCGATGCGTCTCTAGAGATTATTTGCGTTAAATTAAATAGAAACATGTATTTGATATATATTATAATAAAATTATCATATATTATCAATAGCAATGAATAACATAAATCTAAGATAATCATTTGAATATTATACTGATACGAAAATATTGAGATTTTACGAATTGAACTTCAGGGGCGACCGGGCGACGGAAATGTGATCTAACCTAAAACGGCACGTCGTGCCGGGTTGAAAACAATTTCCTGGGACTCTCGCCGCTACCGAACTCAACAATTAAAGAATAAATGTTGCAAAAGTCATAAATTGCAATATTTTAAAATATAATTGAAAACTTTATGTTTCTATTGTTATTAAAGTATACTTCAAATTTTACTTGAACATCTAATTTTATAAAAAATATCAAATTTTTTATATCAAAATTTAAAAAATAAACAAAAATATTGCAAACGCCAAAGCTCCTGGAAAAAATCGTTTGATTTAATTTAAATAAAACGGATAATAAGTAGAATAAAAATGAAACAAACGATAACAATTAATAGTTAGGACCATAATAGCTATTGTATAATATACATTTTGATAAAACTTGGCAAATTTGCAACTTTCAGAATATCAGAACTTCTTAATTAAAAAAAATGAATAATTGAAATAAAAAATAAATCGTAACTAATATTAATAATTGATGAATTATTTTGATACACAGGTATTATTACGTACATTATATTTGCTTTAAACTTCTAACTTTATACTAGTTACTGAAAATTATTTGAAAAAGTAACAAAAACTATTGTTGCATACATCACGTTAATTTAAAACAGTGTTTCCCAAATTTATGCCTGCCACAACATTTTTGCACATATATAAAATTTAAACTGTAAAAATTGTTTTGTTTCCTTAAGAACTATCGGATTTGTTATAAATTGTTCCCTTTGCTTATAAAATTTTCTTGTTAACATGAAAATTCAATAAAAATTTAAACAAAAATTTCCAACTGAAACTGCCCTTGACTAACATTTGATGCATTTGAACAAAATGACACGAACTACTACTTTTATACCTTATATAAAAAATGACCTCACTATTACTTATTTTGAAATACAATCATGTCAATCTATTCTGTTATTCTGTTCTGATGTTCGTGTAAATATCCCAGGATATGTCTCAGCATATCATCAAGTCAACAAATTGCAAATTTCGAGCAGTTATCCTGCAATAAGGATCGAATATCAATATAATTCGCATATTCCCTGCGCTGTGAGGGAATTCCTCTTAACTTGACACCTAACTTGCATACTAATTCATCTCGAGAGATACTTCTCATCGTACTCGTTTAGTATTCACGATGTGTATGGATGAGGAGAGGAGGACCTACCAGTACCATCAACCTACCACTTGTCGGCAATGAATTTTCAATTTTGATCAATTTAAAAGAACGATTTCTTTCCTCTTAAATTACATCTTGTGCATGCTAATCGCTGATTATGAGACTGTTTAAATAATGGATTCTGGATCGAGTCGAGGAGACGACATTGTTGTAAAAGTATCATCAAGAGGTTGTTTTATAAAAGATTTAATAAATGGTATTTGATAGTATATTTATCCGGTTGTTAGTTAAGACTGAATTTAACGCCGAAAATAGGTGTATTGTAAGGGATTGATTCGTTGCAGAGTAGATGGAAAGACTTGTGCGAAATTTCCTCGATCATGACAAAAAATTATTTTGCTTATTATTCAATTAGATTATAGTATATATAAATAATAATGCATAAAACTTTTATGTAATGATCTAAAATATAGCAATAAATTGATATTTCAATTTTTAGCTTCGGCGAGTCCCAACCGCGTGTTCTCAACCCGGCACGAGGTGCCGTTTTAGGTTAACTAACATTTCAGGCCGCCCCGATAAATGAATCTGTATAATCATAAGATTTTCGTATCAAAATGAAAATTCAAATGAACATTATATAAATAAGCAATATTTAATGCTATCGATCATATAATTTATATACATTTGAAATATTTCTTTCTTTTTAATTAAAAGCAAATGGTCTCCACCAAATGCTTTAAGCTTTAAGCAACGCAAATGCAATATATTTTGCTTTTTTTTTCAGCATCCGTGGTAAAACAAAACATTTAAGCAAAATTTTATGTATATATTAATAATGGAAATAGAAACGAAAAAATGATAAAAGTAACATGGTAGATTTTCTGACGAAACATACTTCTCCTTCGGGAAGCTACTAAAATATATTATTTGAGTAGGTTGTGCTTGGTTTTAATATATCAATAAATTTGTAATATTGTTATTCATTTAGCTAAGGCAATATGAAAAAAAATGTTCTTAAAAATTTGTTAAACTCTTAAAAGAACTCAAATTATATGAAAAAAATATTTACATTTTTCATCTGTTATTTTTTTTCTTAATTTTATTTGATATCATACTGGGTTTATCAGAAAAATAACGAAAGATGTTTCTTTAGCAATTAAAAATTGAACATTTTACCTCTTCTTAAAAAACTAAATATCGTTCTATATATTTTTAAAATTTTGGAAGGAATGGTTTCAAAATTAATTATTTAAGTTTTATACGAAGTATCTCATTAACTTTTATGCAATAACTCTTTTCAGAGAAATAGTCAACACTTAGGGGGCATCTATTAATCATCTAAGCCTTTTAGGAGGAAGGGGGGTTGACAAAAAAATTACGTGGGGAAGAAAGGTGTCTAGTATAATATACATTTTATATCACGTATTATTTTTAATCTAGATTTTCAAAAAAAAAAAAAATACAATAATTTTACGGTTTTGAAAATTTTACGTAACTAAAAGTACACGTGATGTTTGGTTGGGAGGAGGGTGATTCTAAATATCGCATAAGGGGTAAGAGGCTCCAAAAATCCCTAAAAATTCGATCACGTGGTTAATAGACGTCCCCTTAGTGACTTAAGACATTTTTGCCGAATTTCGTCATAACTGGGATAACAAATAATATTTAATAAACATTAATATAAATTATTTTCATCTAATTATTCATTCTACTAATGAAATAAATAAACATTTGTACATACGAGTATGTTGAAACGTCGTTGAAACAAACGCAAGGTGACTGACTAATACTAAACTGCAAGCGAGTGCACCAATTAAAATAATGCTGCAATTAGTATGCAGTCGACAACGCCACGATTAATTCCCTTTTGTATACAGATACACACACATCAATGAATAAATATTTATTTATACACACATGCCGTATACTTCTTATTCATTTACCCGATATTGTTGAAAATGTACCGAAAACCATTTTGAAAATCACAAACCCGTGACCACTTTGGCGGCGGCGATGGCCAATGCAAACATGATTAACCAACCACCGCCACGGGGAACAAAAACATATGCCTTTTATGTGAAACATACAACACTCTACTCTACTGAAATACATACAAAATACGTACTAAATATTTAACGAACTTTCAGCCGTCGGACGAAAGGATAAAAATTAGACTGGTGGTGCATGGGCATTGTGCCTTAAGGCAAGTTGCAGGAACTTTTCGTACCGTAATTAAACATTCGAAGGATAAACATAATCATTGATCAATAACTAGTAATGTATGGCATCGTGCTTTAAGGCAAATTGCTGGAACTTCCCGTATCGAAAATTCAATTTTTGAGAAAGCTTCAATTTTTTTCAAAAGACACCTATACCCCTTCTGCACAGTACTCGTTTTCGATAATACACGGTTTTTCAAAATAATCTTTTTCAACGACATTTATTAATTTTGCATTCACACGAAATTATAAAACATGAATTATAATTTGCTTATATCTGTAATAACATATTAATGTTTTACTGGTAAAATACAACACTACAAAATGTGTGTTACAGTAACGAATTTTTAATAGTCTATGGAAATATGTAGATATAATATGGAAAGAGCTCAATGTTTTTTGATCCAAACTATATTTATGTGTGTGTAAGCTAATTGAAACAAAGAGCATAATGGTTTTTAAACTTTGTTTTTAATAGTGTTTATATATAATGATAGTTTAATTTTATTCAAGGTGGGCAAATAACAGAATCATTTTTTACAAAATCTTTAAATTATAGTTCAGCAATGCAAAAGATGAAAATAAATAACTAAAAAATAAAAGAAAGGTTTTTTCTAAAAAACAATTTTAATTTTTATCTATAAAGAAAATGCATGTTGAAAATAATTTTCTTTACTTGTTTTATAATTGAAAATAATGAATTTTCTTATATTTTTTAAATATGTTTGATATTAAATATATCAATATTCAGTTTCGTTCAATGTATTTGTTATTCATCATATTAAAAACTGATAAAAGGAGCTTTCATAAACTAGATAAATAAACAAAATGAGTAAAAACAAAATTCATACCCGATTAAGATGAAGACATCATATGAGACCTTATCTCATAATACTAAAAAATGATCAAATCAAACTTCAAATATTAGAATTATTTATAGTTATAATTACTTATTTCATGCATAAATAGCTTTCAGATTTTTTGAAAATTTTTATACATTTTTGACTCTTTAAAATCCGAATCATTTTAGATTTTATAAATATTTCTCTTAGAAGCTGCTATTATTTGCACTTTTTGCTCCGCACCACCAAAATAGCTGGAACTGCCTTTGCCAAAAACTCATCAGAACATCATGTAAAATATAATTATAATATAATTCATCATATACATAAATGAATATGATGATTATAATTAATTCGATGTCTCGTATAAAAATATATTGTCCTTATGCCACAATTCACTTTCCCGCATAAGACGCGATAATAATTTAGTACGGTCCCTAAAAAATCGTTTTACCGAGGTTTTACTTCATATTATATGTTTATGTATGACAGTTGTAATTAATATAATAAAAAACTACTTTAATGCAAGAAGCTACTTTACTGCTGAGCTCTCTACGGATCGTAAATAAGAATTGGAAAGAAAAAACTCTACCATCTGATTTGTTTGAGAATTTATATGCATAAATGAGCTTTAGACAAGACTTAGAAAAGTAGCAAAAATGTGCTGCAAGAATACCGAATGATACATCATGGACCTGCCTTCAAACACAACAATGATGATTTTATAAGAGAATTTGAAGATTTTACCTCAAGAAATACAAAACAGAATTATATCTGCCATCTCTTTTCGAGTAGCGAACATCTTTAAAGCCAAGACGCACGAATTCTTCGTAATATTAAAATATATATATATATATATATATATATATATATATATATATTATATATATATATATATATTAGGGTGGCCCTTAATATGGATATTTTCAAAATTTCTTGCTCTCAGGGGCTCAAATGGTTCCAAATAGATAAAAAACAATTGTCTGAAAGTTTTAGCTCTTGATATTAACTTTTAGATGAAGCACAATTCAAAGTTTTGTATGGAAATTGCATGAAAAAATTTCAAAAATTTTAATAATGTTTTTAGATGTAATTTAGCAAACGAATGAATAAAACCCATTCATTTGACGCTAAGTTATACCTAAAACATTTTTTTTAATTTTCAAAACTTTTTCCATGCCATTTCCATACAAAGTTTGATTGAATTGCGCTCTATCTAATGTTAATATTAGCCCTTGGAGCAAGGAAAATTCGAAATGTCCATATTAAGAACCACCCTATATATATAATTTACAATTTACCAGTATAATTATTTCACGTTAACCATATTTATTCAAATTTTTTCTTGGCGAAATCCGGACTCGAAACGATTGCAAGATTTATAATAAAAATAACAAAATAAGTAACAAAGATTTTATATAAATTTAAGTTTTTTAAATAATAAAATAAAATCCTACCTTATCTGCAAAAACGTCTGGCTCAACATGAAGAAAGTCAATCCCTTGCATTTTGCTTCTTATTATGAAGATCTGAAAATAAATAAAAAAAACATTCAAATTAAACAATTAATTAAACTTCCTATTATTAAGATCTGAAAATAAATAAAAAAAACAACTTAAGTCCCTTACACCAACACAAACAAAAAATATAACTATGTTGATAGATAAGAATAGATTTCAGCAAAATTACACACAACATTAATTAATAACAAAAAAATGATATTTTTAAATAATACAGGAGATTGCTTAAAATGCCACATTTATGATTTTTTCTAAAATTAATTTACTATTTTCTAACAATACTGGGGAATCAAGTAGGCAATTGGGTGAAAGAAATATTCATATCATGACATTTTGTATATTTTTCATAATGATATATTTTAATACATTTTTATAAAATATAGAAATATCTTTCTATACTCTATAATACTCTATTTCTATACTCTTTTACTCTATACTTTTATATACTTTTTATAAGCTCTCTTAAGCTTTATATTTTTTTAAATAAATACTTTGAGCAATTCTTAAAGAAAAATTACACATATCTTCAACATAGTAATTCATCAATTAAATAAGCATTAAAAATTATTAATCTTATTATTATTAATTAATTAAAATTAATTACTTATTAATTAATAACATCAATTCAACTTTTTATCATCAATTAAACGTTATTAACTTTTCCAAAAAAAAAGTATTATTTCTCCAGAAAATCCAATTCACATTTCAGTTGACCATTTATTTCCAAATTTGGTTTCAAGCAATTCAGAATGACTAAAAACCTCAGAAAACCGTAAAATCAGTTGAATTTCCCCCAAAAAACATAATAAATGTCCTTCGAGAAAATAACAACTACAAAAATAAATAATTTACAAAATATGACAAGATATAAAAATCGTGTGTTATAACAAAACCCATTTCGGTTTCCCTTTCAGGAGTAAATCCTTGCACATAAAAAAACTCTAGTATCAACTTTGACAACAAAACAAGGGTTGATTTTTTGATTCCAATAAAAAAAATATGTTTCATAATCCGCATACGGGGTTCATAAAAATCCTACATAATATCATTTACATATACATATATATATATATATATATATATATATATATATATAAATGTATAACATTTCTCCCTTCAACCCTTGTCAAGGGTGGCGAATAAAAAGAACATTTGTTAAGGTCTACTAAATAAAATACTGAAGACCCTTATTTTACACACACCACCCCCTATTTTCCAAAAACTTATTATTAATAAGGGATGATATCGAATATGATTTATATATCGAATTTTTTATACTTGCAATGGGTCAAAAAAAATCTGTAATTTTGGTCACAGATGTGATGAATTGATGGACTGACGAACGGACATTTGTAAAATTAATTTGGAGTATACCGAGTTGTTGTAGGACAAAATAGTAAAAGACAATTTTGTTTATAATTTAATTTTGTACAAATTTCTTGAATACATCATTCATGCTAAACGAATGGTTTAAAAGATACAAGAGATATAACAAATGCATGCACTTGAATAAATTGCAAGCGAGCTTGTATTTTCATATGCAATTTTAAAATACACCAAGTTTATGTAGGTTATTTTATATATATATATATATATATATATATATATATATATATATCTAAATTACCCATTTATCCTTTATCCCTTTACCTGTCGAGTTGTGACCTTTCCTACAAATTAAACACCGAAAAAGAACTCGTCGTAGTAGTATCCTTTTCATGTTTTATTTGATTTTTATCAAAAGGGTTTTTTCGTCCCTTCATTATATATTTCGTTACATTTTATGTATATTATATAATAATAATAATAGTAGCAATAGTTGTGGATTTTGTGGTAGCAAGAGCAAAATGCAATGTTTGTTTTGCCTAAACTCACAAAACAGGGATGAAATAAAAAAAAAGGTGAAATAAAGGGCTCGAGGGAGGAATTCAGGTAAATGTGGAAATTCTTCTTCTGAGGAATTTCTCATATGTGTGGAATAGACAGGGGGCGATGGTAAAAAATAGCAGTGACATTCTGAAGTTCTACTAGGGTTAATATTTGTACTTATACAATATTTGTAGATCTTTTATCAAGGTGACTATATTTTTTTTTAAGTCAAAATCGTTTTAGTTAGAGGAGGGTTCTGTACTTTGAAATAGCAAATATTGTGAGGTCTTCTAAAATCGTTTAAACATTCTACATAGATGAATCTTAAAAAGTGGTAACTTGTATTTCATAAACAATTCATTTAAATTTTTTGATTTGCAAGTTTTTATCGAAAAGAAAGTCGGCTACATTAGTTTTTTTTATTGCAAAAATTTCACCAAAAAAAACGTGGGCTTTGCTTGATTTTTTTTAACTTCACGTAGGGTAAAAGTTAAAGAAATCGCAAAAAATCAAAAATGAAAATTTGTATATTTACGTTTCGAAGGTTTCAGAACATTTTGGCATACTTTAGAAAAAATGGATGTATGTGTGTGTGTGTGTGTGCGGATACAAATTTTCCTCGACGATTTCGGAAACACGGATGAAACGATTTGAATAATTAAAAAAAACATTCAATTCGTATTGATAAGAAGACGTGCTGATTAGTTTTTGCAAAGGTAGGTCTAGCCGTTTCAAAGATACGGGGCAAAAAGTGCCAAAAACGGTGACTCAGTTTTTATGAGAACCGAGCGTCCGATTTGAATAATTCAAGAACATTTTACTTGTATTAACAAGATGAAAAACTGATTGAACTGAATTTTCACGAAGGCAGGTCTAGCGGTTTCAGAGATCTAGTAAAAAAAAGTAAAAAAAAATGCCATCTGGCGGTCAAAAATGATCATTAGACATATGCACTTCAAATATCAGATATTTTATGGAGATTTAAATAATACGTATAATTTTGTTTACATTTCTGAGGGTTCCGTACCAATGTTTACGCGTTAGACGGCGACGCGGCGCTTACGCGCTTCGATATTTTGTCTCTAGCAGTTAAAGCAGTACGATTGCTTTAAAAAAAGTTCAGAATTTCCAAAATATTTCAAAATAAATTTTTCTTCGAAGTCTTTTTTTTTTTTCAAAAAAAAAGTAAGTTTTTCAAAAATTTATAGTTTCTCAAAAATCTAATTTTTTCAAAGTAAATTTTTTTCAAAAATGTTAATCTTTAAAAAAAAATTGGTGCGGGAAGTTCCAGCAATTTGCCTTAAGGCACAATGCCATGGGCCCCCACTAGTTCCTTCAATAAATTAGTTATTCATCATATTAAAAACTTACAAAAAAGGCTTTTTTATAGTGATTTTCCTGTAGCACGGTTTGTCCATATGAAAGTGGATTTTATTTTACATGTTTTTTTCTGAAACGTATCTAGAATATACGTGCTACCGTGTAAATGGGGGGATAGGTGTATCGAATATGAAGTTCAATCATATTGCCAAAGTGCACAATACACAACTAGTTCCTGTCCTTTAATATCACTAAAAATCCTGTGTCCATGTCCATGTCCTTTCCCTTTTTTTGCGAAATGACAAAACGATACGTGTCGTAAAATCAGGATGAGGAAGTAAACGACTCGTCCAGGCCGGAACAAAACGAGTCTCTTCCAGCAGATGACACCACCGTGACGGAAGCGATTTTGTCAGTCGCCACAAACAGTCGTCGGCAGAGTTTCGAGTTCCGATGCGATTTTTATTATTCTGATTTATGATCCGGTAAATTGCAAAAAAATTAAAACGGCCGAAACGACATACGAGCCATAATATTGTGACAGCATACATACTGAAGGGACGAGGGAATTATTGTAAAAAAATGGTAACTAGGCGTTAGTGACATATTGTCTTGAGGCAAGTTGCCAGAAATAGAAAAAGGAATGATAAAGTTGAAAGAAACTCTGAAAATTAATGTATTTTATGAAATATTTTTTCGCTATCTTATCTACCAAATAGATAATTCACAAATAAAGAACAATCTAAATATGATAGACTGAATTCTATCTATCATGACTTAGGAAGTCATACAACATCATTATACAGTAACGCTACATTTTATAGTAATAGCAAATTTTGAGCGTAAATAAATGATAAGTCTTAATAACATAGACATTACTACCAAATTTTAATTAATATTTATATTTTGATTTGTAATTTGATTATAATAAAATCATAAAAATAGAAGTAGTTCTCCTATAATTGAACGTGGCAAGTTGCTCCAGAGCTTCCAGAACAAAAACGACTTGAGATTAAAGATTTCGAAGATATCAATTTATTAGTTATTTTTAAGTATACCGATTTGCTGTAGAGCATATAATATGAGATTGAACTAAAAATTAACTAGTGGTGTGCATGGCATCGTGCTTTAAGGCAAATTGCTGGACTTCCCGTACCATAACGAAATGTTCGAGGCATATTAAATGTTTTCAAATAAATTATGATAAATAAATACTGAAACATTGTCTAATATTTATAAAAAATTATATGAACTGAATTGCAAAGTTGAAAATATTGTTTAAAGTATGTTAGAACTTAAGTCAAACTACAATTAAAATCAGAATTATTTTCGATATACAAAAAAAATTTGAAAAAAAAATGAAAAAAATAATTTTTTTTCCAAAAACAATTATTTTGTTAAAATAAGCAGAAAGTTTTTAGATCATTCAAATCGGACGGTTAGTTCACTCAAGAACTGACATTTTTCCACATTTAGCTCTGTATCTTCAAAAGGCGGGAACTGACTTTGCCAAAAAACTAATCACCTCACTACAAATTTGAATGTTTTTTAGATAATTCAAATCCGATAGTCCGTTCTCTCAAAAACTCGATTTGTATTTTCTGCACTCTTTTCTCCGTTCTCCGTAAGTCTGGACCTGTCTTTGCTAAAAACTAATCCAGCCATCTCCCTATCAATAGAATCGATTGTTTTTGTGTGCCCGAAAACGTGGACGAAAAATGCGGACCATACAAAAACATACACACACACATACACATACACATCCATTTTTCTGAGGTATGCCAAAATGTTCAGAAACCTTCAAAACTTCGAGAAATGCAAAAATTTTCATTTTCGATTTCGGCCCATTACTAGTACTATCATATATTATAACCCTACGAGAAGTTAAAAACAGAAATTTAATTTCTATAATATTTTCTTTAAAGTAGATAATCAATACCATTTTTCTAATCATTTAAAAAAAATCTTAAAAATGAAAGTCAATCTGGCAAAATTAAAATATCGAGTTGCAAAAAACTTCACGAACATGTGTCACTTCAACGATTTGATCAATAAGAAATACAAAGAAAATAATGAGTTACTTTTAAGTATACCGAATTGCTTTAAAAGTGTTAAACTATTGCAAGATAGATAATTCA
>NW_020539726.1:46108640-46123184 GCF_003426905.1 Ctenocephalides felis
GGGGGGGTGAATTTTGAATGTCACCATGTATCACCAAGGGGGGGGAGGTCCAAAAATCCTTAAAAACTTGCTCACGTGATTAATGAACGCCCCCTTAGGCGTGCGTATGTCCCAGGGTATACATATACAATCTAGTATAGATCACACTAAGTTCCAGAAAGTATAATAAGGGTAGTGTCTATTTATTTATCTAGTAGATTTTAGTTTAGAATCAAATATAAAAATGGGCGTAAGTGGCATTTTGCCTTAAGACAAGTGGCATGAACTTACTGAAAAGTTCGAAGAACGTAGTCCTCGATATTAATAAATAGATCAATGGTAGCATTTTTGCAACTAGAGAAGTTTTGTAGACTGCTTAATTTTTTGCTATTTCCAAAGCCATTTCTAATGGCTTCTTATGGAATTTATTCCAATGACTTTTAAATTTATGAAATTCAATTTTTGAGTTATCACATCACAAAAACGCCTTTTGACACAAGTTTTGCACATATACACACACTCACATACTTTTTCCAAATTTGGTCTCATTCGATTCAGAATGGATTGAAACTTCGAGAAAATATGAAATTAGCTAATCGGATTTTTTGACGAAAACATAAGCTTCTATTCCGAAGGAATTTTTGTTGATGGCTTTATGATGTAGACATAATTTGCACATATAAGTATATACATATACATATAGTTTGTATATATATACATATTTGTATAAATGTGTAAATCTAGAGGTATTTTAGATGACTAGGTATGTGAAACAGGTCGACCTGTGAACTCTGGGAGTTTCGGAACATGGAACTTAAATTTCAACAAGGTTAAGAACTGAACACGACATCACACACTTAAATCTATTACATATACACTGAAGAATATACATATACCTCATATATTTATCAAATATATACTTGCAACTTTTTTCTCCTATATCAATAATTTTGTTTCACACTATTTGCAAATTAAAACAAATAACTTCGCAAAACGTTAATAGAAATCACGTAGCCAAATATTTAATGTATACATGTATATATTTAACCATGTCCAAAAATTCTCACGTGAATTATGCGCATGAATTAAGAGAGAAGGAAAAAATAACACCGTAAAAATAACAGAATTCTAAAAATCGCAATAATTTTCGCACTTAATTTGCATACTAACTTGCTCCGGGAATTAAATTAGAGCCGAAAAAGTAACTTGACCACCGCCAAGAAACACACAAAAGTCCTTATCTTGTTTAGATAAGATTTATTTTTAAGATAAATGGATGTTATGTAAAGGCTAAGATTTAAAGTTAATTAGATCTTCAACATAATAAGATCCAAATTATGTGTTATGAACTAATTCACCAAAAACTTTTTAGAGACTCTTACTACTTCAACAATTTAAATACTTCAAAATCTAAATCTTAATCTTTTATATAGATTGCAATATGTATCCAAGTGAAAATAGCCCTTAATTCGGCATTGCTGCACCAATAAAAAGTTAGCCCTATTAGATAAATTCTAATAATAAAATCATCAAGTATGGATAGATTGACCATTGGGTTACCATCTAAGAATACGAAGTAAGGATAAGTTTTCATAAAAGGTTCTGATTGCTGTTAAGATATGAGAGATCTTAATTTTTTACTAATTAAGTTTATATTGTAGCACATCTTTGACACTTTCAGAGATCCTCAGGGACCTCAAAAATGTGAAACATCTACAACAGTCTCAGTATTAAAAACTTTTTTATTCCATTAGCAAATTTTTGGTTCTACCAAGAATGTCTAAATCCAATGCCAATCCAGTGATTGGACGTATTGTTATGATTGTAAGTGTTAGAAACATAACAAGGGAATATTATGAGTACCCTTGGCAAAATTTAGAATTATTTTTGAACTTTTCACTCCAGGGTATTTTACGAAAGAGATTGTATAAAGATCATTTTTTGCACAATTTACCAAATGTAGTAGTAGCATAGGTGATACACCAAATGAGTGCAGACTTTACAATATTTGTTAAAGTGTGTGTGTTTGCATATGATTTGATTAAATTCGAATGTTCTACCGATGCCCAAAAATCCGGGAATTTCTTCTGAACTACTATCATAAGCCGGAAAGTAATTTTAAAATTCCCGTTTGCTCTCATTTTTCCGGGTGCTGGGTGCTATAATTTCCGGAAAAAAACTAACACCACACTATACTATATATAATACATATACTCATACACATGTATATATACTCATACACATGTATATATATATATATATATACAGGATCGGTTTTCAAACTTCTTGCTTTATTTTCTTATTAAAAACTTTTAAATAAAAATATATATATCCACAGCATAATTATTTATTCTGAAGACTCATTCATTATTAATTATTAAATGTAGTTTGATTTCAAATTCTATGATATATATTTTAAATAATTAAAATCATTTCCATTTCGTCGAATTATAAAATGAATTTTTTTCTCGTCTTTATTTAAGGTTTACACGCTTGATATGTTACTATTTAATTAATATAAAATCATCAAAAAATTACTGTCTTTAAATAAAAAAAATACATTATTTCTAAAATACAGTATATTTAAAAAAAATATACATACCAAGCTACATAATATACTAAATAATAATAATGTGCATAACTAATAAAATAATAAAGTTTAAATTTTATTTTTTATGTACACTTTATATTTGAAGAGTTTTATATAGAATTATGATATATAACTTTGTTTCCAAACTATTATTTTCCTAATGTAAATCTGATAGCTAAAGTTTGTAGAGTTTTTGAAAAACACAGACAAACAAAAATATCAATCATTTTGAAATGGATTTGAATATTAAAAGATTTATCGACTGAATTGACGAAATTTTTGATATTAAAATACTTTTTATTCCTGATTGACATAAATTATTCAATTTATTTTAAAATATTATATTCCATAATTTATTTTATGATCTAACTTATTATAGGCTCATAATATTTTAGGACGTTTTTAAAAACTATAAATTCATATAAAAAAACTAATCAGCACGATTTGGTGGCGTCCATTAATCACACGATCGAATTTTGGGAATTTTTGGACATCCCCTGGTATAATTTGAAATTAACGGCCCTCCCTCAACCAATATCATGAGTATTTTAAGTACTTAGAAATATTCATCATTTAAAAATAAATACAAGTCAAAAATTGTATCTAATTATAAGTAATTTAATATGAAAATATTTGTTTAATGTTAAAAGTAAAATCTTATCTATTAAAAAGAGCGCCTGATCAGATAGGGCCCAAGGCAGCAGAAAGGTATATATATACATATTTTATAATTAAACCACTTATTATATGTCTATAATATTTTAGAACGTTCATTAAAACTATAAATTCATAAAAAAAAAACTAATCAGCACGATTTGGGGGCGTCCATCAACTACATGATCGAATTTTGAGAATTTTTGGATATCCCTTGGTGTAATTTAAAATTAAACGCCCTCCCTCAACCGATATCATGAGTATTTTAAGTACTTAGAAATATTCATCATTTAAAAATAAATACACGAGATATATTACTATTATACTAGTCCCACCCCCCTCTTATGTTATATTTTGTAATTTTTATCAAAACCCTCGGCTTTCTTTTTAAGCCCCCCATTAAGCCTCTTTCCAATTGTTATCTTAGAACAGTTTATTGAATTTTTAGGAAGTTAATAAATTTCCAGACTGACATATTACTAGTCCCCCCCTCATCTCATGTTATATATTGTAATTTTTTATCAAACGCTCGACTTTCTTTTTAAGCCCCCCATTAAGCCTATTTCCAATTGATATCTTTAGAACAGTTTTCTGAATTTTTAGGAAGTTAATAAATTTCCAGACTGATATATTACTAGTCCCCCCATCTCATGTTATATATTGTAATTTTTTATCAAAACGCTCGGCTTTCTTTTTAAGCCCCACAATGGCCTCTTTCCAATTGATATTTTTAGAACAGTTTTTTGAATTTTTAGGAAGTTAATAAATTTCCAGACTGATATATTACTGGTCCCCCCCCATCTTATGTTATATATTGTAATTTTTTCAAAACGTTCGGCTTTCTTTTTAAGCCCCCCATTAAGCCTCTTTCTAATTGATATCTTTAGAACAGTTTTTGAATTTTTAGGATAGACTGATGAATAAATTTATATTTGTCCCCGATCCGCCCTGTCCTTTCACCGTCCTCCTCGTTCAATTGGCAAATTGAGATATATCGTTCGGCCGCCACTGCCCTCGCTCCGTCGGCTCCTTATTTAATATTCCAGGATATTCCACAATTCCAGAATTCAGATAGATTGCCGACGAACTTACCATTACTACAACCCCCTCCCCCACTTTTCCTCTCTTCCACTTCCGTAATCTAGTTCCGGTTGTATTTCCGGCAACACTGCATGCACCCCTTTCACTGCCCTCCGATTCCTCCTTTTCCGGTTCGGGGATATATCAAAGATTACGATATAAATCCAATTTGCTTGATATCAGGTCGTTTATCATTCGGAGTAGAGGATGATAATGTATTAGAGAGGCGGTGGTGCGGTATATTTGCCTATCATTGAAAGTTTGGTAAACGATTATTATTGGTCGATTTGCCTATTGGCAAATTAGGGAAATAGGGAAAAATCATGGACATAGATCCATGACATTTTGATATGAAAAATTTGAAAGGAAAAATGTGTATGTTTTTGACACGTTTGATTTAAGTGAAAAACCATATGGTATATATATATACTAGCTGACCCGGCAAACGTTGTTTTGCTAAGTAAGGTATATTCTAAACATTTTCTAGAAAATCAAATATATTAATACTTTAAGTGTATAAGGATATGTTGTTTGAATACTATATACAATGAGGTATTATAAAAACAATAAACCCCATTAGTTTGTCTATATTTTGTCAATACAATCAAACTGGAAGTTTTATACACTTTCCATAGAAAACATGGTATAATCCAATCCAAGTCTTTTTTGACTTATTGATTATGTTTCAAGTTTTTCAGATTCTTTTTGGATTCTGATTCTGAGCAAATATTAATTATATTATAATAATCAAACCAATTATATCACGAAGATCTTTTACTTGGAATGGCGATAGAGTACTTGGTCTTAATGAGTATACTAAAACGTTATAGTCCTACAAAAAATAGTTCAATTATTAAAATTTATTGTATTTTAAAAATTTGCTTCTAGAAAATACTCCGGGTTGTATTAGACACGTGTTCGATTTTCAATAATGTGTAATAAATCATAAATCACTCATATATTAATCACTAGATGACCCGACAGACGTTGTCCTGCACCCATGTCTGAAATTTTTTAATATAATATACTAATATTTACCGTTTACCTAAAAGTAATAATTATTGTTTTTTAAATTACTCTTCACGCCAAAATGCATATACATTTATAATAATAAATGAGCGATGTTAAATGTAGAACTGCTTTAAATAAAATGATGAGTCTCAATTCCAACACTATATTGGAAATTGAAGTCTTTTAAACGGTATAACATAACCATAACCATAACATAACACTGGTACCTTCATGTTGGATTAAAATAATTTAATTTTTTATTATTTAAGATATCCAAAATTGCATCTTAAACTTCTCCTAATCGATATCGTGAGGGCCGAATTGTATGTATTTATCTTTACTATCTCATTAGTAGTTATAAAGTGAAAAATATTGTGGAAAGTTTAGTGTAGCATGCAAAGAAATTATACATTGAACAAAAAATTTTTATCCGAATTTTGGGTTGGCGCCCCCTAAGGCGTGCGCTCGTATTTTTCGCATGCATCGCATTAAAGGTAGGGACCGGCCCTGATTAATACTTAATTTCATATTTTAAAAGATTTAATTTCTGTTCTTATGTGTATTATTCAATCTGCCATACATACACTGTATATTATATTATTTCAATTCTGGCACATCTCAGCTGCTTTTTGGCAATCATAATGTAGACTTATTATAAATATTTCTTATTTTATTATAATTATTATTTTATTATAATTATTATTCATAATTTTCTTATTCTAATATTGTCTAGGTTCATGAGTAAGTGAAATTTTTGGCAAATGATAGTTTTTATTTGTTTTCAATGCAAACAATGACATGTCGTTTTTTAAAAAATTTTCCATTTATTTCCACTATATGGCACATACATACCAGTACTTTATAATCACATACATCCTAGAAAATTTCCTTAACAAACTTCAGAAAGATGTATCAAAATCCGCATAATCGTTTAGAAGGAGTATACAGTGAGTGCTTGTAATTTAATATGAAATTTATATAATAGCAATAAAGCTCAAATTGATTCTACGTTTTAGTTAGAAAACGTTTGAGAAAAAGAAATGGCTGTTTTTGGGGTTTTTCCGGCAATTATTCGAATTTTTCTCGCCGTAATAACCATCCTTGGACTTCAACGAACATTTAAAAAAAAAAATTGGCCAAATTGGTTCAGGCGTTATTGAGTTATGCGCTTACCAACACATTTTGCGATTCATTTTTATATATAAGATTATTGATTAAATCGACTATTTACACATATCGGAAAGTTCATGTAACTTATTGCTTTAAGGCAAAATACCACTTAAAACTAGTTCAGTTTCAGTTTCAATTTTTTCAAGGCAAAATGCCACTTACCACTAGTATTCAGTATGTTAGTCATAACACCGCCTTTATATCCGGATTCGGTTGCTATAACCAATTTTTCCAAATTTATTCAAATGAGACGATGAACAAGTGCAGTCAATTCTCTCTTATTTAAGGCGATAAGATCTCTTTTTTTTCTTTTCCTGTCTTATATATATATACACCACCTTGTCTCTGAATCTTATCTCTAAAATCTGAACTCGACTTACCATAAAAAACACATCTATTCCGAAATGGACAAATTCAAAACGAAATAACATATAAATTTCAAACCAAGAACACCATAAATAGACAGAGAGCTAGAGGAAAAAAGCAAAAACTTTTAAACGTTAAATTAAGAGGTCTGAGTAAATTTTTATAAAAAATTAAATTATAAGTACAAGCTAGTATTGCATGTTTAAAGTAAAAAAATCTGTTCATATAGTATGACACCAAAATTAACACATTTTTTCATTTATAAACTAGTAGTGCATGGCATCGTGCCTTCAGGAAACTTGCAGGAACTTCCCGTACCGTAATAAAATATTAGAGGAATTTCAAATGTTGTCAAATAGATTGACGATGAAGGACCTTATCTCATATTTATAAGAATTATATAAACTGAATTGCAAAAATAAAATTATTTATATGAAGTATACAAGTGATGTTTAGAACTTTAGTTAGAATTAAAATTAAAATCCGAATTATTTTCAATATTCAAAAAAAAATTTTTGGAAATTAAAAAAAAAAGTTTTATCGGAATATAATCATTTGTCAATACAAAGAACTCAAATACGAAGATTTGTTCTCTCAAAAACTGCTCTTTTTTCCACATTTAGCTCCGTATCTCCCAAACATCTGGACCTGTCTTTGTCAAAAACTAAAACACGGGGTCAAGTATAAGTAACACAAGGTTAGCAGTGAATGTGTTAATACAAATCGAATGGTTTTTAATTCATCCAAAACCCAAAATTAGGCACAAGCAAAAAAATCATGAACATGTTTTTGGTAACAAAATTTTATGAATAATAATAATATATATATATATATATATATATATATATATATATATATATATATATATATATATATGCCCTAATTGCGAACTTTTTTATATCGGAGAGAATCTGACAAAACCTGAGCAAACGCCTTCATCAACATAAAAACAACTATAAAAATCCCAAGCAATTTAAGACGATGTTAACCGAGCATATTAAAAATTTAAACTATAATATAGATTTATTCACCCCAAAGCAGAAAAAAAAATTGAACTATCCATATCAGTTATAATACAGTTCTTACAGTACTTAATTATTTTTTTAAAAAAAACTTGTAGACATACAATTTATGATGTAAATTTTGGCAAATGTTTAGAAAATGAACACATAAAAAAATTACATCATAGACTAATGTTTCTATAAATCTATCTTCCTAATTTTCCACTAGCGCTCCACTATTTTCCTTTTCCTTTGACAAATTGAATCGTTCGTGTAAATTTATATGTACCTCTCTGCGTACAATTCTATTTCTATTATTATTATTATTATTACATCATTGTTGTAGAAGGAAGAGTCGTCAGAGGGGGCCCCCTGTCCCGGTACAGACAGAATAATTTGGTGCCCCCTTCGGGTCATATTGTTATAAAATAAATAAATAAATAACAATTTTTGTCAGAACTGGCAAAGGCAAAGGCGAAGTAGTTTGGGCGCGAGAGAGAGTTATTTATTGGACGGAGAGGAATTTCTGAAGGAAATTACATATTGTCTTGTTTTTGTCTAGAGAGAAGGAAATTTATGGACGGAGGAGGAGAATTTACATATGGAATAAAAATCGATTTGTATTTTGGGTTCCGTACCCAAAGAAAAAATATATATACATTTGTTGTTGGTACTTTGAAATTTTTCCCAAGAAAAGTTCTTGAATCTATTTTTTTTCTGAAGAAGATAAGCTAATTTTGTATTCTCGACAAAAATGTCATTTTGAATCGTTTGATACTAAAGATTATTCAATATTGTACAATTTGTCCAAAAATTTTGTATATTTTGAATGAAGCGTTTAAAAGTTATTAGAGATTTTTTTAAACAATTGCACAAATGGTTTATTACTTGAAGTTGAAAAGTTTGACACCAATTTTAATGAGCTCCTCAGGTCAAATTATTTACAGGACAAAATGTAATTTGCATATGAGGTCTTTTAACATGTCTAAAATTAATGATTTTTTATTACAACCCATATAATTGCAAGGCATCAATAACTTTTACTGGCAATAGCTAATTTTAAGGAGCTTCTCAGACTAAACTGTTTGTAATAAAGTACTGTAATTTGCATATGACGTCAACTAATATGTCTATTTTACCAACAAATACTAAAATTAATAAATTTTCCGTTATAACACAAGACATTTATAATAATTTGAACTCGAAACAAATCGCATTCGCAATTTTCTGTAATACAATTTTATGAGGAATGCCTGAAAAGTAATTGTCGAAACGTCGTAATTTCGACATGTTGCACATTCGATATTTAAATGAATGTATATATATATATATATATATATATATATATATAATCGTGTATTTGTGCATCTTTTGTGCACATGTTCAAAGTTTATGTGAACGACGTCGTTAGTTCAGAAACAATTTACATATTTATACATACGTGGGCAAAGGACCGAATTCAGGGGCTGTTTTGAATTAATTTAAGAGCACTTAATGTCATTATTGCAACTTGGGTTTATCTATATACACAAACACATACTTTTTCCAACATTGCTAATAAATACATTTCCAAAATTTGCTAATCTGATATTCTGGTTAAAACAAACTTTTCTTGGAGAAGTTGATAATGAATTCGTCTGGCGATATATTTTAGACTCACAAAAATTTTGGACACCTTTGAGTCTTTTGATGGTCCTGAATTCGTCTGATTTGATAGATGGCAGTATATTTTAGACTCACAAGAATTTTCGGACGCTTTTGAGTCCTTTGGATGGTTCTTGGTTTAACACTGGTCTCTTTCCAATCTAGACACTTTTGCCAGGCTCATATTGACCAACTGATCAAAAGTGTTTGTTTTTTGCTATTTAAGCTGCCTAAATGACCTAGAGCTTAAGATGCCGAAAAAATTAGACTCTTAATAATGTTGATTGTCTCCACTAACACTCTGCATCCTGAAGAAAAAATGTGACATGTATTTGGTACCACTTTAGACATACAACTTTGAATAATAGAACAGTCTAACTTTTACCAGAGTCCTCCAATTTCCAAAATCCCTTAATTTTCTAACCTCAACATTATTTTAAATAACACTTTCTCAACTTCTTATTTAGATTTAGAAATTATTTTAGACACCTTTGGAATCTTTGGTTCTTGGTTTATCACTAGTCCCTCATTTCTATAGTATAATATGGTGTGTCTATTTCCAATCTTAAACACTCTTGGCAGACATGTGTAGAAAAAACCTAGGCTCCTAGTAATTTTTTAGGTTTACATTGACTCCACTAACTTTTTGCATAATAAAGAAAAATTTGAAAAACATGTATTTGGCTAGCTTTTACCAAAGGCCTCCAATTTCCAAAATCTTCCACTTCCCAAACCTTAACAGTATTCTACTTATTCACCCATATGACTTTGACCGGGGTCACCAATTTCCAAAGTTTTCTTATTTACCCCTATGACTTTTACCGATGTCATCAATTTCCAAAGTTCCAATTTTCCGTCCCTGCATCTTGTCCTGAGTGAAGTATGAGGAGTTAGTTTCTGGTGTGTGTGTGTGTATGTGTGTGTGCGTGCATATAAATATCGAAGTAAATTGTTTCTTGAGTCAGCTAACAATATTTGACTTTGTCGGTGCCTCGGCCATAAATTATGACCGGAGGAACGGAGTAGAACGGAACGGAACGGAGCAGAGTATGGAGTCGATTGGACTCTTGCACACTGATTGTCATTTGTCAGACCAAAAATTGGAAAAATCAAGATTCGGCGGACTATATTTGTTTCACTAAAATCATATTGGGCTTAGATAAAAAGAAGTCTTGAATGTTGCCGATTTATAATTTGCTATAATAATTATTTTTAAACACTCAATGGCGAAGATGATGCTGTTGCTAAATAATCCGAACTGCTAATGTTTGCATCAACATTGAATAAAGTTTGTGTGTGCATAATTTGATCTTTTGTCGATGTTTTTCAGAAACATCTAGTTGACTAGATTTGGAAAACCATAAGCCGAGCCTTTTCTATCTAATTTGCAAAATTTTTCTTCTAAACCGACTTTGAACTTTTTAAAACTTTAAGGCAAATTGCTGGAAATTCCCGTATAACGATTTAAAATTTTTAAGAGCTCTAACATTTTTTGATAATTTTGAAATGCAGATTTTCATTTACGTTTTTAAGAGCTTTAAAATTTTTTGAAAAATAGGTTTTTTGAGAATTCTGAACTGTTTTGAAGATTCTTAATTGTTAACTTTATAGGGTAAGTTATAGTAATCGCTAAAGATATAAAAATCACTTGGGAATGGTGCTAGAGGTGAAAATAGAAAAATCTCTTGGGAAAAAAATATCACTTGGGAATCGTGCTGATTAGATGTCAGTAAAGATCAGCCGAATCTTTTCTTCGTAATTAATGAAACTTTTATCGATTTTAGAAATCTTGGCCTTCGAAAAGTATTTTTATTAATTTAAAAAAGTAGCAAAAAAGTGTAGGCAAATTACCTTAAGGAGAAATACCACTCACACTTAGTTATCAATAACGTTCTCAAAATTCATTCATTAATTTGTGTTTTGCTTTATCATGAATAGTTCTTAAACTGTAACTATTCTGCAAATTCTAAAAATTAATTAAGGGGATATTTCAGTGTAAAGCGAAGAATTTTAGGGCTTTTTCAAAGTGTCGTAAAGGAAAGCAATGAATGTTTTTACTATCCATTTTTTACCACTTGTTTATTATTATTAAAATACAAAACAAAAATTAAAAAATAAAAAAGTTGAAAATTGTAAAAACTGGCAGCTGATGAAGTCGGTGGTCTCAAAAAATTGGCACCTCAGTCTTGAAATGATATCAGCCCTCCTAGCTATCGGAAATGTAAAAAATAATAGATTATTAATCTACAATGATGTCGCAATCGCCCGAACTATGAGTAAAAAATGTTTTTTTACAAATTGGCGACTGTATGAAAAAAGTGTTTTTTACTGTTTTTTTTTTGAGTTTCTCGAATTTTTTAAAAATAGTAAAAATTGGAATTTGGGGATAATCCTAGTTCGGGCTATTGATAGGTCTATAAATAAGACTCTCTGAACATTTCAAGTAAATCGGTCGATTAAAACTCGAGAAATCGTGTCAACAGTACTGATAAAGTCTGTTCTGAGAAAAACGCATTTAAAGTTTTGCGTGGAGCCAAACCAGTATGGAGACAGAGTCAGTAAAATGCTTATATCTCCGAAAATAATTCAAATTTTCAAAAACCTTCTCAACCCATATTCTTAGATAGTTAAACTTTGAAAATATGAAATAAAAAAATATTTTTTTTGAATTTCTACACTAGAATACTCCCTTAAGCCACGACGCCATGCACCACTAGTTTGTTGCTAAAAAGAAAATCAAACGTATCAGTTCCTTTCGACAATAGTGCCAAACTAAATTTCCAAACGAAACAATTATTATTTCCAACATCTTCAGATCTTTGGCCGTTATTTGTTCGAATTCATCATTCGAAAAGCAATTTGCTTATTATTGTTTCAGTGGGATGAAAATAATAAGGAGCGCGAACGCACAACAGAAGAACCCAACATGTACATATAAAATATATACAATCTCTTATATATATATGTATGTATGTATATATTACTAATATATTTAAAGAATGCCCGTTCAGTTGGTTTGTTGGTGTATTGTAATGTATTTAGTTAGCCTCAAGTGTATTGTAATAATAATTGGTTTTGATCTTCTTCAACGACTCAGCGCCGCTCGAGTTGACCGGACGGACGAACGACCGACCGGGCGAGCGGCGTTCGGCGCGGGTTGAGAACCTGCAACCTGGAACGACGCGGTGATCGAGGTTAAAGGATAAGCGGGGATAAAAGTTGGCCTAGTGGAAGGCATTATTGGTAAAGCGCGACGATTAGTGCAATTTTTAGGAGTAAATATCAATAGTCGATGGTTATTTCTGTTAAAATTTAAATAGCTACTAGGGCGGAAAGGGGTGCGTTTATTAATCAATTTATGTACATATCATGTATTTTTTTAGTTACAAAAAAAAAATGTAAATTTTTGATGTTTTTTGAAAATGTTTGTATTTAAAAAAAACAAGTAAAAAATAAATGCCCCTGATATCTTAAGGATCGTTCAAGTATTACGTAAGCAGATTTATTACAATTATTTACCCCCCCATCCCCTTTGTCAGCAAAAGTAAGCAAAGCTCTTACCCAAACGTTTTGGACATTTAAATATTAAATTGTAATTTTAGAGTACACCGCGTTGCTCTAGAGCACTTTGTTGTTAATAAAATTTATAGTTTATTCAATTTTGAACAAATTTGTCGAATATTTCATACAAATTGGAAAAACCATTTAAAAGTTACGAACGATACAAAATCAAATCTCAGTGAATACTCACGTTAATTTTAGAAATCTATAAGAGATTCAATTACGGTTTTAAAGTACACCGAGTTGCTGTAGGCCATTATAATAATAGAAAATATTGCAGATTATTCAATTTTGTACGTTTTTGCTAAATATATTATAAAATTTGAACAAACCGTTTAGAAGTTACAATCGATATAATAAATAAATACACATTTGCCATATACGATTTAATTACTCTACCAAGACAAGGAACTTGTTGGTAGTAGATGTGCTACTATAAAAATCCTAGCTTGGACAGTTTGATATCAAGCAGTAGTAATCATATAGATTCAAATATGAAAATGTTGAAATATGTTTAGTAATAATCTTATGATCAAAACGAAGGACAACCAATGAGGTGCCTTCTAATAATTCTGCATTATAAGGAACTATTGCACACAACAGCTTACAGTACACATAAGAATACTTCTGATTCTCATTTATAAAAAAAATCCATCATCAATTTTTTTACATAAACAATTTACCTCTTATCACTTGTCTATCTAATGTGCAAGGTTGTTAAACCGGTTTTGGTGTGATCGGTTTCAAGGTTTGCAACTCCTGCCATCCGCACATCGGTCTTGTGTTATTTTTTTACATCTTGAAAATTAATTATCACATTGTTAAAAAGCGACTCCGACGTTTAGGAGCGCCCGTATATATATGTAATATATATATACACATTTATATATATATATATATATATGTGTGTGTGTGTTTGTGTATGTATATATATGTACTTGTATATTTATGCATTTATTTATTTATGTTTATGGTAACATAAATTCTGTAACTCGACGTTGTTCATTTTAACTTATTATTTTTCGGAATACTTTTCCATTATCATATTTTAAAATAAATATAAATAAAAATATAATATGTATATATGAATTTATATCTGTGTTCATATTTATTGCGAGCTTTAGAAACAACAACGACAACTCTCCTCTGTATGTAGTACTTGTTTTGCAATTTTAAATTTAAGAATGAATTATTCACCAAGACCAAAGCTCGCCTCTTGGATCATCCAAAAAATGATTGCATTTCATATAAAATAAATTAACTAGGTGTAAGTG
Source organism: Ctenocephalides felis (assembly GCF_003426905.1). Taxonomy (NCBI): domain Eukaryota; kingdom Metazoa; phylum Arthropoda; class Insecta; order Siphonaptera; family Pulicidae; genus Ctenocephalides; species Ctenocephalides felis. Next base: position 46,122,971 of record NW_020539726.1, read on the forward strand.
GCATTTTATTTTAACACATTCACTGCCAATCTTGTGTTGCTTATACATTCCCCTAAGTTAAACCTTCTAGTTTGTTTAAAATGAAATAAAACCGTTTACGAACATTAGGGTGGTCCTTAATATGGACATTTTCGAATTTCCTTGCTCCCAAGGGCTCAAATAGTTCCAAATTGATAAAAAAACAATTCTTTGAAAGTTTCAGCTCTTCAGCTCT
>NW_020539726.1:46124184-46145678 GCF_003426905.1 Ctenocephalides felis
TTGTTTCAATGCAAACAATAACATGTCGTTTTTTAAAAATTTTCCATTTATTTCCACTATATTGCACATACATACCAGTACTTTATAATCACATACATCCTAGAAAATTTCCTTAACAAACTTCAGAAAGATGTATCAAAATCCGCATAATCGTTTAGAAGGAGTATACAGTGAGTGCTTGTAATTTAATATGAAATTTATATAATAGCAATAAAGCTCAAATTGATTCTACGTTTTAGTTAGAAAACGTTTGAGAAAAAAAGAAAATGGCTGTTTTTGGGGTTTTTCCGGCAATTATTCGATTTTTTCTCGCCGTAATAACCATCCTTGGACTTCAACGAACATTTTAAAAAAAAAATTGGCCAAATTGGTTCAGGCGTTATTGAGTTATGCGCTTACCAACACATTTTGCGATTCATTTTTATATAGAGAAGATTATTGATTAAATCGACTATTTACACATATCGGAAAGTTCATGTAACTTATTGCTTTAAGGCAAAAATACACCTTAAAACTAGTTCAGTTTCAGTTTCAATTTTTTCAAGGCAAAATGCCACTTACCACTAGTATTCAGTATGTTAGTCATACCACACTGCTTTATATCGGATTCGGTCGCTATAACCGATTTTTCCAAATTTATTCAAATGAGACGATGAACAAGTGCAGTCAATCTCTCTTATTTAAGGCGATAAGATCTCTTTTTTTTCTTTCCTGTCTATATATATATACACCACCTTGTCTCTGAATCTTATCTCTAAATCTGAACTCGACTTACCATAAAAAACACATCTATTCGAAATGGACAAATTCAAAACGAAATAACATATAAATTTCAAACCAAGAAACACACATAAATAGACAGAGAGCTAGAGGAAAAAAGCAAAAACTTTTAAAACGTTAAATTAAGAGGTCTGAGTAAATTTTTATAAAAAATTAAATTATAAGTACAAGCTAGTATTGCATGTTTAAAGTAAAAAAATCTGTTCATATAGTATGACACCAAAATTAACACATTTTTCATTTATAAACTAGTAGTGCATGGCATCGTGCCTTCAGGAAACTTGCAGGAACTTCCCGTACCGTAATAAAATATTAGAGGAAATTTCAAATGTTGTCAAATAGACTGACGATGAAGGACCTTATCTCATATTTATAAGAATTATATAAACTGAATTGCAAAAATAAAATTATTTATATGAAGTATACAAGTGATGTTTAGAACTTTAGTTAGAATTAAAATTAAAATCCGAATTATTTTCAATATTCAAAAAAAAATTTTTGGAAATTAAAAAAAAAAGTTTTATCGGAATATAATCATTTGTCAATACAAAGAACTCAAATACGAAGATTTGTTCTCAAAAACTGCTCTTTTTTCCACATTTAGCTCCGTATCTCCCAAACATCTGGACCTGGTCTTTGTCAAAAAACTAAAACACGGGGTCAAGTATAAGTAACACAAGGTTAGCAGTGAATGTGTTAATACAAATCGAATGGTTTTTAATTCATCCAAAACCCAAAATTAGGCACAAGCAAAAAAATCATGAACATGTTTTTGGTAACAAAATTTATGAATAATAATAATATATATATATATATATATACATATATATATATATATATATATATATATATATATATGCCCTAATTGCGAACTTTTTTATATCGGAGAGAATCTGACAAAACCTGAGCAAACGCCTTCATCAACATAAAAACAACTATAAAAATCCCAAGCAATTTAAGACGATGTTAACCGAGCATATTAAAAATTTAAACTATAATATAGATTTATTCACCCCAAAGCAGAAAAAAAAATTGAACTATCCATATCAGTTATAATACAGTTCTTACAGTACTTAATTATTTTTTTAAAAAAACTTGTAGACATACAATTTGATGTAAATTTTGGCAAATGTTTAGAAAATGAACACATAAAAAATTTACATCATAGACAAATGTTTCTATAAATCTATCTTCCTAATTTTCCACTAGCGCTCCACTATTTTCCTTTTCCTTTGACAAATTGAATCGTTCGTGTAAATTTATATGTACCTCTCTGCGTACAATTCTATTTCTATTATTATTATTATTATTACATCATTGTTGTAGAAGGAAGAGTCGTCAGAGGGGGCCCCCTGTCCGGTACAGACAGAATAATTTGGTGCCCCCTTCGGGTCATATTGTTATAAAATAAATAAATAAATAACAATTTTTGTCAGAACTGGCAAAGGCAAAGGCGAAGTAGTTTGGGCGCGAGAGAGAGTTATTTATTGGACGGAGAGGAATTTCTGAAGGAAATTACATATTGTCTTGTTTTTGTCTAGAGAGAAGGAAATTTATGGACGGAGGAGGAGAATTTACATATGGAATAAAAATCGATTTGTATTTTGGGTTCCGTACCCAAAGAAAAAATATATATACATTTGTTGTTGGTACTTTGAAATTTTTCCCAAGAAAAGTTCTTGAATCTATTTTTTTTCTGAAGAAGATAAGCTAATTTTGTATTCTCGACAAAAATGTCATTTTGAATCGTTTGATACTAAAGATTATTCAATATTGTACAATTTGTCCAAAAATTTTGTATATTTTGAATGAAGCGTTTAAAAGTTATTAGAGATTTTTTTAAACAATTGCACAAATGGTTTATTACTTGAAGTTGAAAAGTTTGACACCAATTTTAATGAGCTCCTCAGGTCAAATTATTTACAGGACAAAATGTAATTTGCATATGAGGTCTTTTAACATGTCTAAAATTAATGATTTTTTATTACAACCCATATAATTGCAAGGCATCAATAACTTTTACTGGCAATAGCTAATTTTAAGGAGCTTCTCAGACTAAACTGTTTGTAATAAAGTACTGTAATTCGCATATGACGTCAACTAATATGTCTATTTTACCAACAAATACTAAAATTAATAAATTTTCCGTTATAACACAAGACATTTATAATAATTTGAACTCGAAACAAATCGCATTCGCAATTTTCTGTAATACAATTTTATGAGGAATGCCTGAAAAGTAATTGTCGAAACGTCGTAATTTCGACATGTTGCACATTCGATATTTAAATGAATGTATATATATATATATATATATATATATATATATATATATATAATCGTGTATTTGTGCATCTTTTGTGCACATGTTCAAAGTTTATGTGAACGACATCGTTCGTTCAGAAACAATTTACATATTTATACATACGTGGGCAAAGGACCGAATTCAGGGGCTGTTTTGAATTAATTTAAGAGCACTTAATGTCATTATTGCAACTTGGGTTTATCTATATACACAAACACATACTTTTTCCAACATTGCTAATAAATACATTTCCAAAATTTGCTAATCTGATATTCTGGTTAAAACAAACTTTTCTTGGAGAAGTTGATAATGAATTCGTCTGGCGATATATTTAGACTCACAAAAATTTTGGACACCTTTGAGTCTTTTGATGGTCCTGAATTCGTCTGATTTGATAGATGGCAGTATATTTTAGACTCACAAGAATTTTCGGACGCTTTTGAGTCCTTTGGATGGTTCTTGGTTTAACACTGGTCTCTTTCCAATCTAGACACTTTTGCCAGGCTCATATTGACCAACTGATCAAAAGTGTTTGTTTTTTGCTATTTAAGCTGCCTAAATGACCTAGAGCTTAAGATGCCGAAAAAATTAGACTCTTAATAATGTTGATTGTCTCCACTAACACTCTGCATCCTGAAGAAAAAATGTGACATGTATTTGGTACCACTTTAGACATACAACTTTGAATAATAGAACAGTCTAACTTTTACCAGAGTCCTCCAATTTCCAAAATCCCTTAATTTTCTAACCTCAACATTATTTTAAATAACACTTTCTCAACTTCTTATTTAGATTTAGAAATTATTTTAGACACCTTTGGAATCTTTGGTTCTTGGTTTATCACTAGTCCCTCATTTCTATAGTATAATATTGGTGTGTCTATTTCCAATCTTAAACACTCTTGGCAGACATGTGTAGAAAAAAACCTAGGCTCCTAGTAATTTTTTAGGTTTACATTGACTCCACTAACTTTTTGCATAATAAAGAAAAATTTGAAAAACATGTATTTGGCTAGCTTTTACCAAAGGCCTCCAACTTCCAAAATCTTCCACTTCCCAAACCTTAACAGTATTCTACTTATTCACCCATATGACTTTGAACGGGGTCACCAATTTCCAAATTTTTCTTATTTACCCCTTTGACTTTTACCGATGTCATCAATTTCCAAACTTCCAATTTTCCGTCCCTGCATCTTGTCCTGAGTGAAGTATGAGGAGTTAGTTTCTGGTGTGTGTGTGCGTGCATATAAATATCGAAGTAAATTGTTTCTTGAGTCAGCTAACAATATTTGACTTTGTCGGTGCCTCGGCCATAAATTATGACCGGAGGAACGGAGTAGAACGGAACGGAACGGAGCAGAGTATGGAGTCGATTGGGTCGACTTGGACTTTTGAATTTTTGCACACTGATTATCATTTGTCAGACAAAAATCAGGATTCGATAGAATATATTTGTTTCATTCAAATTATATTGGGCTTGGATAAAAAAGAGTCTTCAATGTTGCCGATTTATAATTTGCTATAATAATTTTTTTTAAATACTTAAGGGTCAAGCTAAAAAAATCCGAACTGCCAATGTTTGCACCAATTTTGAAAAAGTGTGTGTGTATATGGTATGTGAGCCCAAATTTGATCTTTTGTCGATGTTTTCTCAGAAACATGAATCTTCGTAAGGACTCTCTTTAAATTTGGAAACCCATAAGCAGAGCCTTTTCTATATAATTTGCAAATAAGTGCAAAATTGTTCTTCATGCTTTCCTCAAAATTCCTGAACTGATTTTGAACTTTTTGAAACGGTTCGAAAGAATATTACTTGGGTATCGTGCTGATTAGATGTTAGTAAAAGTTAGCTGAATCTTTTTATGATTTTAGAAATCTTAGCCTTCGACAAGTAGTTCAAATTGAAAAAGTAGTAAGGAAGTGTAGGCAAATTACCTTAAGGGGCACAACTAGTGTAACCGCCTAAAAAAAGGTGATTTTTGGAAATTTATATTAAAAAAAAAACTTCATTATACATATCAAAATTTTAAGAATATATTTACACATGTTTTAAGAATACATAGTAAAATTTTTGAAGAAAAAAATTAAATATATTTTAAGTTATCATCGATCCCCAACGGCGCGAAAAAAAGGCCCTGCTGCAGCGATTCCGGCCTTCTACGTGGATGAAATAAAAAAAAAAAAATTCTCGTTAAACTAGATAATATTGTCTGTAAAATGACCTACGATAAAAAAATCAAAAATTGACAAAATGGCGACGTTTTTTTAAAAAAAGTCGAATTTGACCCAAAATTTTGGTCGTTTTTGGACTGCCAAAATTCGATTTTTGATCCGATAAAAAAATCGATAGCTCATTTTACGGAGAACTATATATAGAACATGTAAAAAAAAATTGATAGTAACCGGATCATTTGTTTCCGAGTAATCGCTGCAGCAAATTCGGAAAATGCTGTTTCGAGAAAAACGCGTTTAAAGATAAAATGATCGTTATACTATATTCTATATATACTCTTTAAATGGCTGTAACTCAAAAACTATTTAAGATATCGATTTAAAATTATAACCTATAATATAACCTATCGAAATATGGAAAAATTGAAGATTCGATTTTTTTGAAAATTTCACACTAGTTGTGTCTCTTAAAGGAAAGTACCACTCACACTTAGTTATCAATAACCGGTTCTCACAATTTAATCATTAATTTGAGCCTTACTTTATCATGAATATTCCTAACACTGAAATTAATCTAAAAATTTAAAAAATTGATCAAGATTAAGAAAAAATACATTAATTTTTTTCAAAATGTATTGTAAATTTTATCATTTGATGACACAAAACACTAATGTATGTTCACAAGAGTTTAGGCATCCTAAAGTGGACCTTATCTCATATTTCTGATACAAATGATATGCAAACATTTTCATTTTCTATCTTTGTCGATTACTATAACTTACCCTATGGAAAGTTAACAATTCAGAAATTTCAAAACAGTGCAAAATTCTCAAAAAACCTATTTTGTAAAATATGTTAAAGCTCTTAAAAATGTAAAGGAAAATCTGTATTTCAAAATTTTCAAAAAATGTTAAAGCTTTTAAAAATGTTAAATCATGGGTCAAAAATTTTCAGCAATTTGCCTTAAGGCAATGCCATGCACCACTAGTTCTTACTATAAAGAAAATTAAACGTATCAGTTCCTTTCGACAATAGTGCCAAACTAAATTTCCAAACGAAACAATTATTATTTCCAACATCTTCAGATCTTTGGCCGTTATTTGTTCGAATTCATCATTCGAAAAGCAATTTGCTTATTATTGTTTCAGTGGGATGAAAATAATAAGGAGCGCGAACGCACAACAGAAGAACCCAACATGTACATATAAAATATATACAATCTCTTATGTATATATGTATATATTACTAATATATTTAAAGAATGCCCGTTCTGTTGGTTTGTTGGTGTATTGTAATGTATTTAGTTAGCCTCAAGTGTATTGTAATAATAATTGGTTTTGATCTTCTTCAACGACTCAGCGCCGCTCGAGTTGACCGGACGAACGACCGACCGGGCGAGCGGCGTTCGGCGCGGGTTGAGAACCTGCAACCTGGAACGACGCGGAGATCGAGGTTAAAGGATAAGCGGGGATAAAAGTTGGCCTAGTGGAAGGCATTATTGGTAAAGCGCGACGATTAGTGCAATTTTTAGGAGTAAATATCAATAGTCGATGGTTATTTCTGTTAAAATTTAAATAGCTACTAGGGCGGAAAGGGGTGCGTTTATTAATCAATTTATGTACATATCATGTATTTTTTTAGTTACAAAAAAAAATGTAATTTTTGATGTTTTTTGAAAATGTTTGATTTAAAAAAAACAAGTAAAAAATAAATGCCCCTGATATCTTAAGGATCGTTCAAGTATTACGTAAGCAGATTTATTACAATTATTTACCCCCCCATCCCCTTTGTCAGCAAAAGTAAGCAAAGCTCTTACCCAAACGTTTTGGACATTTAAATATTAAATTGTAATTTTAGAGTACACCGCGTTGCTCTAGAGCACTTTGTTGTTAATAAAATTTATAGTTTATTCAATTTTGAACAAATTTGTCGAATATTTTATACAAATTGGAAAAACCATTTAAAAGTTACGAACGATACAAAATCAAATCTCAGTGAATACTCACGTTAATTTTAGAAATCTATAAGAGATTCAATTACGGTTTTAAAGTACACCGAGTTGCTGTAGGCCATTATAATAATAGAAAATATTACAGATTATTCAATTTTGTACGTTTTTGCTAAATATATTATAAAATTTGAACAAACCGTTTAGAAGTTACAATCGATATAATAAATAAATACACATTTGCCATATACGATTTAATTACTCTACCAAGACAAGGAACTTGTTGGTAGTAGATGTGCTACTATAAAAATCCTAGCTTGGACAGTTTGATATCAAGCAGTAGTAATCATATAGATTCAAATATGAAAATGTTGAAATATGTTTAGTAATAATCTTATGATCAAAACGAAGGACAACCAATGAGGTGCCTTCTAATAATTCTGCATTATAAGGAACTATTGCACACAACAGCTTACAGTACACATAAGAATACTTCTGATTCTCATTTATAAAAAAAATCCATCATCAATTTTTTTACATAAACAATTTACCTCTTATCACTTGTCTATCTAATGTGCAAGGTTGTTAAACCGGTTTTGGTGTGATCGGTTTCAAGGTTTGCAACTCCTGCCATCCGCACATCGGTCTTGTGTTATTTTTTTACATCTTGAAAATTAATTATCACATTGTTAAAAAGCGACTCCGACGTTTAGGAGCGCCCGTATATATATGTAATATATATACACATTTATATATATATACATTTATATATGTATATATATTATATATATATATATATGTATGTTTGTGTATATATATATGTACTTGTATATTTATGCATTTATTTATTTATGTTTATGGTAACATAAATTCTGTAACTCGACGTTGTTCATTTTAACTTATTATTTTTCGGAATACTTTTCCATTATCATATTTTAAAATAAATATAAATAAAAATATAATATGTATATATGAATTTATATCTGTGTTCATATTTATTGCGAGCTTTAGAAACAACAACGACAACTCTCCTCTGTATGTAGTACTTGTTTTGCAATTTTAAATTTAAGAATGAATTATTCACCAAGACCAAAAGCTCGCCTCTTGGACTCATCCAAAAAATGATTGCATTTCATATAAAATAAATTAACTAGGTGTAAGTGGCATTTTATTTTAACACATTCACTGCCAATCTTGTGTTGCTTATACATTCCCCTAAGTTAAACCTTCTAGTTTGTTTAAAATGAAATAAAACCGTTTACGAACATTAGGGTGGTCCTTAATATGGACATTTTCGAATTTCCTTGCTCCCAAGGGCTCAAATAGTTCCAAATTGATAAAAAAACAATTCTTTGAAAGTTTCAGCTCTTAATATTAAGTTAAGTTTAGATAGAGCGCAATTCAATCAAACTTCGTATGGAAATAGCATGGAAATTTTTTTGAAAATTAAAAAAAAACATTCTTTGGGTATAACTTAGCGACAAATGAATTAAAAATGAAAACTCGATGCTCTGCAAAATTTTTCAAATTTTTTTCATGCTATTTCCATACAAAACTTCGATTGAATTGCAAAGACAATATTAGGAGCTAAAACTTTTAGAAATTTTTTTTTTCAAATTGTAACCATTTGAGCCCTTGGGAGCAAGGAAATTCGAAAATGCCCATATTAAGGATCACCCTAATGAACATGTTAACTTGAAATTAAAAAAATATACTGAAGTACGATTAATAAGACTATTTCTCTATACTGTTTCTAAAACAAAATTAAGTCCTTAATTATAATTTAAGGTTTCTTCAAAAAATTTCTACAACTAACAATTTGTAAGTAAAATGCTTTCCAATAGACAAAGCATCATCCAAATAACTATCGATTTCCAAATGTTCCAATTACAATTATCAAATTCAAAAATCTTGAATCTTAATTCATTGCACCAGATATTTGAATCGTGATGAAATATTTTAAGTTCCTTTCATTATTATATATAATTATATATATGTGAGGAATATCTATGAGTCGATAATTACAGGCTTGGAAGTTCAGGCTCAGACACAGGATCATAACTCTAAAAAAAAAGGTTGAGAGTAAAAGGATTCACATCCTTTCAGGATGATGAAGACTAATTGTTGGTTAACCCATATCAGCTTGAGACTAATATGGAATTAAAAATATTAGGAATAAAGAATTTGGGGCTATAATGAAGTTGTTAAATCTCAATAATTATTGATCAAGTCGATTATTTACACATATTGGGAAGTTTATGCAACTTGCCTTAAGGCAAAATAAGACTTACACCTAGTTTAGTTTTTTATATAAAACTAGTAATTATTATTTTGATACATAATAATATCAACAAATTATAATTAATAATAATTGAACAACCTTCTAACCCGATGAAATTTCATAATGCCTTTGTCTTTAAATTTAGAACCTTGTAAAATCTCTGTCAAGAATTTTTTGACGATTGACCAATTAATTATTGGAGTGATTCTTATTTCTCTTGGTATGGAACCCAAAACCTCACATCCGTCGACTAACTTACTTTATATCAAATCTTTTTCCTTTTAAAGGCAGCAAAACTCTAGAATTTGTCGAAGACCTATTAATTATCCATTCCACTTCTATTTGGTACAAAACCCTAGGTTTCTCATTGACTGACCAATTATTGATGTATCAGTACCTTTTCACCTCAAAAATCCCTCAATCGCCGACCAAATTATATTGTGTAATGCTTTTTCTCATGGTGATAGCTGACAGAACCGTTAAATCTCTAATTGGTAACAAAAACTTTCGGATTTCTAATTGAATGAACTGAATTATTGATCCATCAGCAAACTTTGGCGAATTTTTAAACCTAAAGGAGTTGTTGTAGGGCCGTAATATTTTAGTATGATCTAGAAGACTATGGTATCTACCTTCAAAAAACAAAGAAAATGGTGCAAACGATTTTAATGCTGTTTTTAAGTATACTTGGGGCGCTGATTTCAAAAATGACATTGTTATTTTTCTATGAGCTTTAGTTTTCAAGATATGATATATATGATATATAAGGAATGAAAGCACAAAATAGTAATACAATTCAGAATGTTATTTTATTGAGATATACCTACTCGTACATACAAACTTACAAGACCCATTTAGCCTTAGTTGCCACATTAGTTGACACTGTGAAAAGTTATTTTCCGTGACGACCTAGAATGGACCTGGTTTTGTCAACTTTTTTTTTCCAAGTTCCAGACTAGAGCTGATACAAAAACATGGTTTGCAGATTTGAAATCAGCGCAAAAAATACTATAAGAATCAGATCTAACATTTGATGCACCAAACAAAAAAACATGTTTGTAGGCCTGTTATTGATCTATCAGCTCATTTTTCTTGTACGGAACCTAACAGAAATCTCTCAATCGTGGACCAATTATACATTAGTTATAATTGTGGTCGTCCTGCGGTCTTCGTCCCTACTTTGTCCCGTCTTTGTCCCATTCTCGTCCCATTCTGGTGGTTGGTGGGTTCCTCTCTCATTTCGCAAATTTATTGCAAACGAGTTAACCTCTTCGCCGCTCCGAGAATTTCGCTAAAGTTTTTATGCGTTTCGAACGACTTTTAAAATATGAAAACAATATTTTAGCGTCACTGAATTATCCTCTGCACAAAAATAATAATAATAATAATAACGATAATAATAAGCGAATGTAAATTTCATATTTTATTATCGCTTTTACGATTACCTCGGACACTTGGAGGAAATATATATATATATATATATATATATATATATAAATTTGTGCAGAACGCAATTATTATGAAGACGAGGAATGAAGATTTACTGCTAAAACGTTTCTTTCCATGAATTTTTAAGATTTAGTACGAATCGCATGCAACTTGAATACTAGTGGTTTCGTTATTGCATCTTTTGAACAGGCTATCGAAAATGTATGTTAAGATAACAAATGAAGTCCCGAGAAGGGTAGCCAAAGAAAGGACTCCACTGATCTTGAAAAAAAGAGGAAACTGAATCGGACCTATTCTGCAGATTGCCTTCTGCACGACGTTGTCGAGGGTAAAATAGAAAAAAAAATACAGTAAAAAACTAGTTGGTATTGGTATTTAGCCTTGAGGCAAGTTACATGAACTTTCCGATATGTGTAAATAATCGACTTAATCAATAATAAACAAATTAATTTGAGTGATTACAAGTATTCCGAGCGGATTTGTTACACATATTTGAAAACGAACGAACACGTTAACTCGGAGTATTTTCTAAAAGCAAATTTTCACAAATCAATAGTTTTTATAATTGAACCAGTTTTCGTAGGACGTTAATGGTTTCGTATGTTTATTAAGACCAAGTACTATATTGTTATATCAAGTAAATCATCTAATTTTAATTTTAACAAACGTCAACAAAACTACTCATTTCTCAAACTTTGATGAATTTTTAAAATTAAACTACTTGTCGTAAGGCCGTAATATTTCAGTAAGTTCTATAAGACCATGATATACTTCGCCAAAGAAAGTTTCATAAAAATCGGCTTAAATTTATTTACAGTTAATTACAAGAAAACGGCTCGGTAGATTTTCACCTAAAACTAATCAGTTTTATTCCCAACTAATATCTTTCGAACAGTTTTTGATTTTTTAAAATCGATTCGGTAGTATGAGCTTAAATTTGGACGAAAAGTTCAACACTTTTTTTCAAATTCCAAAGAAACGGCTCGGCCGATCGTCGCACAAACTGAGCAACGATAATCCTCATCGAGATACATCAAATAGTTTTTAAATTTCTGAAATCGGTTCATGCGTTTTTGAGCAAACGTCGATGAAAGGTCTAATTTTGACAAATACCTAAAAAAACGATACCAATTTTTGCAAACTTTGGCGAATTTTTAAACCTAAAGGAGTTGTTGTAGGGCCGTAATATTTTAGTATGATCTAGAAGACTATGGTATCTACCTTCAAAAAAAAAATCATAAAAATCGCCGATTTTTTTTTAACTTTATTACAAGAGAACGGCCCGGCCGATCTTTACCAAAAACTAATCAGCACGATTCCCAACCAATATCTATCGAACGGTTTTTGAATTTTCATAATCGATTCAGAATTGCGGGCTAAAACGTGGACGAAAAATTTTTCACTTTTCTGCATTTTACAAAGAAACGGCTCGGCCAATCGCCGCACAAAACTGACAAACGATAGTCCTCATCGAGATACATCGAATGGCTTTTAAATTTTTGAAATCGGTCAAACCGTTTTTGAGAAAACGTCGATTTACGGCAAAAAATCTGTTCACATACACACGCACACACACACATGCTTTTTCCTTAAATTTGGTCTCATTCGATTCAGAATGGTTTGAAACGTCGAGAAAACATAAAATTAGCGAATCGGATTTTTTGATGAAAACATAAACTTCTCCTTCGGGAAGTTTAAAAGCGCCTTTTCACTGCACGATATTTTCAAGGGTAAAATTGGACTTAAATGAATGGGAAGAAGAAAAATGCAGATGATTGACGACTTACGCGATAAGAGAAAATACAAGGAACTGATAGAGGAAGCGCAGGATCAGGAAGCATGGAAGCTTTCTGATCCTTCCAAACTTTTGGAAAGAAAAATGCATGAAAAAAGGGTTGAGTGATAGTGGTAACGGCAAAGAGTAAGAGAATCATTTATTTGTGGTGGCTCTCGCACCATGGACCTGCCTTCGCACAGGCTGCCTTTTATTATTATTTTATACATATTGTAGTCATTCGATTCGATGCGTACCTATATATAAATTAATTTATAAGGCAATCGTTTCGTTTATTCGTTTATTCGTATCCGTCTACACTCAACTCACCATATATTCGTGTGCAGAGTCGTGTACGTAAACATAAAGAAGACCTTTATAACGCTAACTATATAATTTGAACGAATTATCGGATGCTTGTTTAAACAAACGCCGAGCCGAGGAGAGAGGAGAGATAACCTGAATCGCCCCGCTCTCCTCTACGAAATTATACATCTATCCCTTTCCGACTCGCAAGAGTGCCATCGATGCCTCTCCTTCGCACCATCGTTCTTACCTGCTCTTGCCTTCGGTCGGCGTTTTTACACGAATCGTTCGCTCTTCGCTTGTGTTGTTCTTTTTGCAGTTTTTTCATCGAGTGCGCTTGTTTATTATTTTTCGTCGATCATCATTCCTTACGCGGACGGACGGACGGACGAACAAACGGACGGACGGACGGATGGATGGTCGGATGGATAAACGGGTAAGGACGTTGTCACACGAGGGAAAAGATTGTAATAGATAATTTCTGGTCAGTTGTCGTTTTTTGGGTAAGGTACTGTGCTGTGTGATGTGTGATCTTTGGAATAAACTCTTACACAAACAGTCTTCATAATAATGAAAATAATAATACTTTAATAGTAAATGCTAATATCAGTTTTTTTGAGTAAAATTGTTGCCAACTAATTAAACTTGATTACGTAAAATATCTTCATCCGTAAATGCATTCTAGAATAAATGCAAGCACAAGTGAAATTTTCAGTCAACGTCATCTTCAGAATCACTGGAAGAACTTTCTTCTTCGCACAAAATCTCCATCTTATTACAAATTTTCTTAATATCTGGTCTTTCATTTGCATCCCACTTCCAGCATTTTTTCATCACATTGTAAACTTCTTCATCGGCACGTTTAGGTCTAGGCGATCGGTATCCTGTTTTATTACATCCAGGACATCATCAGAATCACTTAATTAAGAGTAAAGAAGATCTCCCAAATGAAAATATCTCGAATAATAAAATCTCATAGCTCCAAAGATCAGATTTTGTAGAGAACAACCTGCTTTGGAGAGCTTCAGGCGCTGACCATCTTCTAGGACAAAAACCAGTCCTTGATTTGTAAATATCAACATTTATAATCCTGCCGAGACCAAAATCACTGATTTTTACATCAGTCTTCGTCTACCATAGATAGAATTATGGTATTAGTGATACCAGAAACAGAAGCAGCATCTATCCCAAAAACTATAAGAGAGACTACAAACTGTAGTAAGGTTCTGGAGTTCCGTACTAAGGCAAGACGAAATCGCTCCAATAATTTATTGGTAAGTTTATGAAAATTGGCTGGCGATTGAGGTGTTGCAGGGCTTCATATCCAAAAGAAAAACAAGGATTCATTAAGAAGAGACTACTAACTATTTATGGAAAAGGTACTGTGTAGGGTTTGTCGGTTTTCAAAAACCGTTTTTTGGCGAATATTATGGAACTCGAAAACCGGTTTTTTAGTGAAAAAAGTCGGTTTTCACTGTATAAATGGAAAATGACAAATATAGCCAAATATAAAAGATAGATGAAAGCAATTTGATTCTTGAAATCATATCGGTTCAATAGCATTTGATATCTTATCAGTGTGCAATGGTTCCCAGAAATTGTATATATTAATCTAGATTTTTATACCAGTATACATATTAATTTAAATCAGAGTGACTTCTTCTTGAAGAAGTAACTTCCTCTACTCAAACTTAAAAAAAAGAGTTTTAAACCCTAGAAGCCACAAATTAAAGAACAAAAAACTTGGAATTATCATATCAGGCTTTAAAAACAATTAAGCATAATTTGGTCGCAAGTATGAGAGTATTTTCTATTTCAGGAAATTTAGTGAGTAAACTAAGGACACGTCTATGTAGAAATTCGATAGACGTTCTCAGTTTCTTGAAATCGTATTTTATTAAACAAAAAAAAACAATTAGAATGTTTAAAATTATTTAATTAAAATTGCTCGAAACAGACAATACCCTAGTCTAGCTTAATTGTTTTTAAATATATAATTGATATTAACAAGTATGTATCAACATGTCCAACATGTATCTAATAGTTTTTATTTTATTTTAATTTAATGATTTTTTTTATTCAAGAATGTATTATTTTTATTTATTCGAAAAAATTCCTTTCACTATCATAAAAATATTTTCATTCTTATATGTGAAAATTATGCATGAATAGCGAATAATTATTTTCAAAGTTATTTAATCAAGATAAACTATTATAAAATAAGTTTGTTTACTATCTATAAAATTGAACAATAAATAAATTCAATCAAATACTATTTTAAATTACACTAAATTTGCGGATAAATTACAGAATATTCGAGCCAAAATTTATTTTCTATATAAAATTCGAAAACCGATTAGAACCGTTTTTTTAGTAAAAGTAAAATTCGAAAACCTATTTTCTGAAATGTCGGTTTTTGTTTAAACCTATGTACAACTATAAGTCTATAAGTATTATAAGTCTATTGGTAATTAAAAAATGATAGCAAACATAGTATAAAGTTTAGAAAAGAGGTGCAGAAACCATTTTGGTTTTGGGTAAGGTAATATCTTAATTATGCATAATGCTTCGACAAAAATTTATCACAATCTATTTCTATTACATCTTTCCATTTTCCCGAGTCCATGAACCGTTGCATCCGACTATTCTTTTCCTCATATTGCCATTCTAATGGCAGCTGCCACTACAATAGTACCATCAAGAGGTCTTTTGCGTAATTTTCGCTGCGAAAAGAAAAGGTCGCCTCGCCGACCGCTCTGTTGGAAATCCGTGCCAAGTCTGCATTGACCTTTAACTCATCTGCGGCTGTCGAGATTGTTTCTGAGAGAACCAGGAGAGAGAATGCGCTGGTCGCACATTTAGACGGGGGATCGATAGGAAATAAACTAACTGTAAGTGGAATTCTGTCTTAAGGCAATTAAGGCATCGTGCCTTAAGGCAAATTGCTGGAACTCCCGTACCAAAAATTATTATTTTTTTAAAAACGATTAACATTTTTGAAAAAAATTTATTTAAAATTCGTTTTTTGAATTGTTCAAATCGGATGCTCCGTTCTCTTAAAAACTGAGTTACCGTTTTCGGCACTTTTTGCCCCGTATCTTTGGAACGGCTAGACCTGCCTTTGCCAAAAACTAATCAGCATGTCTCCTTATCAATACGAATCGAATGGTTTTTGAATTATTCAAATCGGTTGATCCGTGTTCCTGAAAATTGTATCCGCACACACATACATACACGCACACACACACACACACACACATACATCCATTTTTTCTAAGGTATACCAAAATATTCAGAAACCTCTGAAACGTAAAGATATATAAAAAAATTTATTTTCGATTTTTTTGCGATTACTATAACTTACCCTACGGGAAGTAAAAAAATATGATAAATGATCAGTAATGTGATAATGATAATTTGTCACCAAGTAGGTGGCTTAAGAAACTAACCAAATTTATCCACCAGGGATAAGTCAATATCAATAATCGACATTAGTGTAAGTGATTAAGTAAAGATATGAACTCGATCATCAGGGAATAATTAAGGGAGTTGTTCCTTTTTCTGTTGCATAAAATGCAAGGTATTTGTTTTTGTTTTTCTCAAAATGTATTCATCATAGAGTCATGCAGTTTTTTTTAAACAAAAATTACAAAATTATAGAATATTAAGAAATTTTTTATTGTTATTTTTTTGCCGTCATTTTTTAACCAGGGGGCGCCAAAGTGGGCATTGCAAAATCGATCTCTTTTGCGGTGCCACAGATAAATCCGTTGCGCATCGCCTGAAACAAAAAAAAAAGAAACTACGTTGAAGAAGAAGTTTGAATTCAGTCCCCACCAAAATGAAAGAAAAAAAGCAAGAAGGAAAAAAATGGCAGCTATTTAAAAAAAAAGTGTTAAAAAGGGCCTTTTTGGGACGAAAAGCTTCACAAAATTTTTTTGCGTAATATTATGAAGATGTTTGAGGTAGGGGGACTGGGTATTGCAGTGGTGAACAAAATAAAAAAAAATGCAAGTCGATCCGTCTTATAGTTTTTTTTAATTTGAGGCACCGCATTGAAAAAAGTCTATTTGAGAAAAACGTATTTAAAATTTTTGATATAATGTACTAAATACACCATTTAATTTAATGTACTAAATACACCATGGTGTTCAAAGATGCTGACACATTAAAAAGGTCATGTGCATGAGGTATTATAATGAAAAAGAGAGCAGCTGGCATATAATAGCTCGCGGAGCGATGAAAAAAACACTTTCAGAGGATCATACATATAGAGATATATATATCTATAACTTCGTCAAAAAAATAGATATTGAGATGATTTTTTTTTTTAAATAATTCTAAGGTTTTTAGTTTTCATAATATCAAAAAATCTCAAAATTGAAAAAAAATAAATATAAAACCGAACAACCCCCTTAAACATTTTTTAAAAAATACTTGAACATGGATCAGGAAATGATGATATCTACATTTCTCAGGAAATAATGAGTCTGTAAAGGAAAAAACACCAAAATACAATATCAAATATGTCCAAAAATAAAATCTATCAGGATGAAGAAAATGTTAAGCGTTTGTCAAGAAACAAGTTGTTTACCAGGTCTTCTACTATCGGATCTGTGTCATAACTATTATTGTTGTTCTAAAAGAGAGCAAAGTTTTTTTCTCCCAGCTCTCTGTCTATTACCTCTCGATGCTGTTCTTCCATCGTTCGTCGTCCGTTCCGTCTGTTCGTCGTGAGTTGTTTTAACGAAATGGTAATTACAGGTTACAGGCCAACGCGAGCGAACGAACCAACAAACCAACCAAAGGAAAGACAAAGAAAAGTTGAAACCGAAAAGAATTCTCAACATTTCAGGAAACGAGAGAAAAAAAATGTGTGCCTATTGGCAAGTTGCTTAGAGAGAAAATTGTGGATATCAGGAATTGGAAGACCATGAGATGATTTCTCAACATTTGAGGACTCGAGGGTAAAAAAAAACTAATGGTGTATGGCATCGTGCCTTAAGGCAAATTGCGGGA
This sequence comes from Ctenocephalides felis, assembly GCF_003426905.1. Classification (NCBI taxonomy): domain Eukaryota; kingdom Metazoa; phylum Arthropoda; class Insecta; order Siphonaptera; family Pulicidae; genus Ctenocephalides; species Ctenocephalides felis. The sequence continues at coordinate 46,142,218 of NW_020539726.1, forward strand.
ACTTCCCGTACCGTAATGAAATATTCGAGGCATTTTAAACGTTTTCAAATATATTATTACAAATACTGTAACCTTCATTATTTTTGCTATCTTGTTATATATCTGAGCAAATCAAATGTATTTCGAATTCAATTTCAAAAAAAAAATAGTTGCCTAATTTACACAAAATTGAAAAAGTGCTCCCTTATAGTCACTGTCTAAACGCATTTGCAAATAATTCTGTGCGACATTTTCACTTATTCTTAGATTGGCGGCATTTTCACATGTTTCAATAGTTTTCACAAATGTATGAACTGGAGCATTTCTCCAGTACATAAACAGTCTAAACGCACTTGGGTAAACATTTGTACCAGAGTGGTGCTTAGACGGTGCTTAGCCTGGGTAATTTTTTGAATTTTCGATCCAAAATTAGAAAAATATTTTATGGAAAATAAAACAAGATGTAATCATTTTTTATCCTCAAAAGCAATTGTTTTGTCAATACAAGCAGAAAGTTTTTTAGATCATTCAAATCGGACGCTTAGTTCACTCAAAAACTGCCATTTTTTGCACATTCAGCTCTGTATCTCTGTAACGCCTGGACCTGCCTTTGCCAAAAACTAATCAGCACATCTCCCTATCAATGGGAATCGAATGTTTTTTAAACCATTCAAATCGGTTGATCCGTGCACCCGAAAACGTGGCTGTAAAATTGTGTCCACACACACACATCCATTTTTTCTGAGGTATGCCAAAATGTTCAGAAACCTTCAAAACGTCGAGAAATGTAAAAATTTTCAATTTCGATTTTTGGACGATTACAATAACTTACCCTAGGGGAAGTTAAAAATGTGTTGCCTATTGGCAAGTTCCCTAAATAAAAAAATCAGATTGATGATTCTGGAAAGCATAAGAACAGATACTATACTGCAGAAAAAGAAATCAGGACAAAAATAAGGAACACTATAACTACAAAAGGATTGACTAGCAAACTGATGTGCCAATTTTGGTGTGAAATAGTCCAATATTATGGCAATGCTATGTTACGATGCTTTCTTTATATAATATGAGTCTAGATCTAGATCGTACTTATTGAGATCGAGGGTAAAAAAAGTAAAGCCTGTGCTAATTGGCGAGAAAAGGGAATTGAAAGCAGAAAGTCACTGCAACATAGTGGCGAAAATTGAAGTAAAAATGTTGTTATAATGTAAACGACGATTTAGCCTTTGTCAGGTCTGATTAATTTGATAGCGGTGACTACAACTACACATCTATTTGCAATTTAATTAATTCGTTTAATTATGTTTGTTTGGACAATTTCTATTCCCTTCTTGGAAACTTTGACAACTCGTCGACTGCGGAGGAAAGAGAGTCTTCGACTTCTTCGCCGGCGAGCGAAAAATTTCGTCTGAGGAGATGAAAGAACTCAAAAAGACATCACACGAAAAATAAAGAAAAACAAGTTGAACTTCATATGCTGGCTGGTGCTTCTCTTCTCTTATTAATCTTTTTTCTCGTTTTTTCGTTTTTTCAACCCGTATCGTATTTTTTCGGTTCGGCCCACGAATGAAGTCGATAATTATACGGCTAAATGTTGAGCACACGCATCTCAAGTCTTTTTATTATAGATACATACATACATATGGATACATACATACATATATAGGTACATATGTGTACATAGTTGTACACCTATCAAATTCTATCAAACTATTTATTTATTTAATTGTAAGATAATTACAATTTTTCTACAAACTCTGTATGATTATAAATCGCTTTTAAATTAAAGTATTGATTTCTTACTAATTAACTTCCCGTAGGGTAGTTATAGTAATGGGCCGAAAATCGAAAATGAAAATTTTTGCATTTGTCGACGTTTTGAAGGTTACTGAACATTTTGGCATACCTCAGAAAAAATGGATGTATGTGTGTTTCGGTGTCAGACGATTCAAAATGACTGGAAGCATAAAATAAACAGAAACTACTAACAATATATCATATATACAATAGTTAATATCCAAGAATGAGATCTACACATAAAATTACGTATGTAAATGGGTCTCCTTCCCAACATTTTGTTCCTTTTTCGTAACCAATTTTAGAAGACTTCTGAATCGGCCCATCTTTTGTTAAAATCGACCAATCAGAAGGCAGACCGGGCCTCGACATGGCTATGGTGTTCCCCTCGGAACCGGATGTCCCTTTTCGATGGAACTTGTTCCGCTCCGAGAGGTACATATGCGGATATACACACCTATGTATATACATACATACATACATATATACATACATACATGATACATAAATACATACATATGTACATACATTTGTATGTATATATGTATGTCCATGTCCGTGTATGTATTGTTATTAATGGCGTCTTGTGGTAATTGCTGTGGCTCGGTGGTATTTTAATTCCGAGTTATTATTATCTATAAATTCTCTCTCGTACAAGTCGCCGTTTCGGTTCAACGGATTTTCATTCAAGTGCCCCATCGGCGAGTCGGACTCGCTTAAAAATAAATCCAATAGCCGTTTATGGAATTCTTTGTGCAAAAAACATATACTGTTATCTGAAGAAAAATCTCCAAAACGTCGAAACTAGGTTCTAGTGACATTTTGCTTTAAGGTTTTTCGATTTGTGTAAATAAACTAGGGGCGCATGGCATCGTACCTTAAGGCAAATTTGGAACTTCCCGTACCAAATATTATTTTTTTAAAAAAGATTAACATTTTTGAAAAAAAATTACTCTGAAAAATTTAGTTTTTTGAGAAACTATTAATTTGTGGCAAAAATTTCCTTCTTTTTGAAAAAAAAACTTTTTGAAGAAAAGTGTATTTTGAAATATTTTGGAAATTCTGAACTTTTTTTCAAAGCAATCATACTGCTTTAACTGCATAGAGACGAAATCTAGAAGCGCGTAAGCGCCGCGCTACCGTCTAACGGATAAACATTGGTACGGAACCCATAGGAATGCAAACAAAATTTATACTTATTGTTAAAATCTCTATAAAATATCTGATAATTTGATGTGCATATGTCTAATGATCATTTTTGACCGCCAAATGGCATTTTTTACATTTTTTACTAGATCTCCGAAACCGCTAGACCTGCCTTCATGAAAATTTGATCAGTAAATACAAGTAAAATGCTTTTTGAATTATTCAAATTGGACGCTCCGTTCTCTTAAAAACTGAATTACCGTTTCTGGCACTTTTTGCCCCATATCTTCGGAACGGCTAGGCTTGCTTTTACCAAAAACTAATCAGCACGTCTCCTTATCAATACCAATCGAATGTTTTTTGAATTATTCAAATTGGTTGATCGGTGTTCCCGAAATCGTCGACGAAAATTTGTATCCGCACACGCACACATACATCCATTTTTTCTAAGGTATGCCAAAATATTCAGAAATCTCTGAAACGTAAAGATCTATAAAAATTTTCATTTTCGATTTTTTTGCGATTACTATAATTTGCCC